>NC_028454.1:31758855-31895691 GCF_000263155.2 Setaria italica | reverse complement strand
CTGGTCGACCCTGACGGTGGTACTGTGCCCCCAGCAGGCTTGAGTAATTTCCGCTGAATTTAGGCCCGCGAATGGATGCACAAGTTTGAGAAGACCAGACCAGTTGGCTCTTCTATATAACCATGGCAAGGCTCCTGTCTTGAGATCTTCTTTTAGTTTTTTCTTCTTGTTGCCATCACTGTTCCTTTACATTTCCGAGAGACCTCTCCTCAATCGGAACCGGGTGTGGTCGTGGCCGCAATGTGGGTCGGCACCGTGACACCGTCCGCCGCGCTCACCGCCCTGGCGTTCGCGCTCCTCCTGCTCAACTCGGGCGTCGCCGCGCGCCGCGCGCTCGCACGCGGGGACGCCGGCGCGGCGGCGTTCGTCGCGGCCGCCGCCGTCCTCGTGGCCGCGCTCCTCGCTGCGGTCCGGGCGCACGAGCGGTGTCGCGAGGAGGAGGAGGAGGACGGGCGGCGGGGCCGCCGCCTCAGGGCCGTAGCGTGGGCCCTGTCCGCGGCCCTCACGGCCATGTTCGCGCGCCGCGTGGCCGGGTTCGCGCCGGACCGGGCCGTGGCGGCCCTGGTCTGGGCCATGGGCGGCGTCACGGTGGCCGGAGGGTTCTGCTGCCTCTTCGTTCACGACGTCGTTGGTGGGCGCGATGCACGGCCAGCCTAGAGCGCGCCCGCGCGCGTCGTCAGTTGGCTTCATTACTCGCCGCCGTCATTCCACAAAATACACGTGCCATACAGTGGAATTCTAGCAAAAAATAGCTACCCGTCACCCTGTGCCAACCTGCCTGGAGAATTCATGTTACGAAATGACTAGCACAGTACTTGAAAGCTCCGTACACGTTTTCTTTTTTATCAAAAAGTTGCAAAAGATAAAACATTTACTATACTTTAGAAGTTTGTCAAAACAGTACTATTATACTCTTATAACTTTGTTAAACTCAAAATATGACAATTCAGTAGAGTATGTTCATGCACTCGATAATGCCAGTGTACGTTAATGCCTACGGCTATGCGTCTGTTTTTTTTTCTAAAAGAAACCCCATATGCAACTCTTAGTGATCCAAAAACCCTTGAAGTATTCCACTATATGCGTGAATGTAGAATTTTAATTTTTTTTAGCTGTATATGTGCATTGTATGGTATGTGTACTCAACATATCTTCTTTGTAAATTGTAATATATTGAAAATCATGATGATAACGGAATAAGTTGAAACGTATATTTTTTTTTATCTTTTTGTTGTCTCTCATTATGTGAATGCTAATGTCAATGGATCTATATAAATAATTGGGGCAAGCCAAGTGCAACATACCAACAGGGCTAGAATTGTGCTACAAATGTTTGCTCCATTAAGACCTCACAGGAGGCTCGTTCCAGATAGTGAGGTGTAACAACTCTACCTAAATTAAGTGCTTTTAAGTATAAATCAGTGGTTAATCCCTAGTTAAAGAGGTGAAATGACCATTATAACCCTAAGAAGCTCTTTTGGAGTTTGAAATAAAACTTGGAATTTTATATGCAAACTTAAATTTCTGCCCAAATAAGAGTTGTAAAACTTTTAAATTCAAACAAATAGAAGAAAAGTGGGAAAAATATGCAACCAACTCTGTGATGCTTGTTTCTATGTATAGAAGCTCAGAAAAATGGTTAGGGCTCTAGTCTAACACTTTAAGTCACTGTTTTGACTTTAATTTGGTAATCTAAGTATAAATCTTCCTTTTTGCTTAAGAATTGTTCCAGAGCTCAGAAAAATGTGAAACTAGTTGGGTTAATTTTGTTTTGTTGTGAAGGTTGCAGGAAAAATGTAAATTGTTGTGCAAATCAGAAAGAAAAGCACCCTCCTTATTAAGCATGTGTAATTACAAAGGAAATAGAATAAATAGTTAATCTTCTCCAAAAATTGTGAAAAATTCACCAAAGCACCTGTAACCTACCCTTAATACCCTGGTTAAGTTCACCCCTGTTGCACAGTAACTTTAAAGATAGAAAAAGTTAAGTTCATTTTACCTTAAATAATGAAATGCATATAACTTCTTTTTAAGTTATCTGTTGGCCCCCAAACTTTTACAGTGACCTAGTGATGGCTTAAGTGAGATGCTAAAATTTTATCAATGTTTAAAGTACTGTTTGAATATGACGTCATTTTGGGTAATTAATCAACCTAAAGTAATAAAAGAAAAGCACAACTCTAATACAATAAATGAGTGGAAATTGAAAGAGGTACATAAAAACATTTAGAAATAAGTAATTAAGCTAATTGCACCCTAACCACCTAAACACGACCCTTCACTCTCTCTATGCAACTCTAAAATGCGAGAAACTATATATGTACACAATCGCCATTCAACGCGAACTCAAGTTCAAAGCGACCACTTCCGTTGAAGTAAAAGAAAGTAAATCTCACCTTGCTATGGTTGTGTGACTCTTGTTTTCAGCCTTGCCTTGTGTCGTTGAATAAACACGCGAGTCCAACTAAACGTTTGCATGTGCATGTCGTATAGAAGCAAATCTCACCGACGGAACCTACGAGCTCCACCCGGCACCGGAAGAAGACCCCTCTGCGGAGCTTCACCCCTTGGAAGGCGAGCCCGAACCGGAGCAAGACCCCGAGGACCCGCTAACTTTTCCTGAAGGCAAGTCCTAGAGCATAAATTCCTGTCTTGATTATTTGCAATATTATTGATTACTTGATTGCGCATTTACATTTCTAGGAGTTGTAATGAAACCTTAGATGCATGAACTTAGTACCTTGTTTGAATACTAGCAGCTTAAGTCGCGTAGTTGCAATGCTTAATAGGTTCCGGTAAAAGTCGAATGATTTCCTGTCACTCGCGAGTTATAGGAGTTGAATGTTTATTTATGTTGCAACTATAAGGACGACGGACGGGGTCGGGCTTATGTTCGATACTTGGTGGTTTTCCCTGTCTGTCTAAATGAAATTGATCTAAGGTCGAAACGTGTCGGTGTTCGTGATCAAGTGTTTGAAAGTACTAATCTCATACCTAGTATGGGATGGGAAAGCCTAGTACCTGATTGAATTGGGTCGTGGCTTATACTCCTGCTATCCTTGGAACTTCGTTCCCATGGTGCATCATGTGGGTGCAGTGGCGGCCACAGTACGGCAGAGGCCGGGATTATGGAGCATTGCACGCCAAAGGCAGTTTGGCCCTGACATGTGCCTAAGGGATCGATGGGGACGGCTGACAAATGAAGCGACCCTTTGTGGTGTGCGGATGTCGTGAGATTAGGTTCGCCATGCATGGTTAATAAATTTGAATCGATTCGTCTGCCTCTCACAGTTTGGGACTACTTGATCGCTATTCTGCACTTAGTAACGATGAAACATGATTACAAGATTAAGTTGATGCTTGTCATAAATTGCTTGGAAACTATGCTTGCTTAGAATAGTTGCTAATCTAGACTGGATAAAGAACGTAGAACATGAGCTAAAATATTGAAAGTAAGGACCGACTATAGATGCTTTTGGCAAAGCAAACCCAAAGCCAGAAAGCCTTTCATGTCTAAGTTTTGGTGAAAATAGCTATCACCCAACGGGTCAGTCTTGCTGAGTATTAGTTGCCCAGCCTTGTTGTGGCTTAATCTTTTCAGGTGATGTCAATAGTTTAGTTGCTGGTACCACTTGGCCTACCCAACTCCCTCCGGGCTGGACAGTCGAGTGGGATCCCTCCTCGGACGGCGAGGGAAGGGATTTTTGATGTCATGGTCAGCTCCGTCGTGATGTCATGTATCGACGTTTAGTTTCCGCTTGTTTTATTTGACTTTTCAAACCCTGCAACTTGTTTGAATTTTAGAACTCTGATGTAATAATTCGTGAGACTAAGTTATGTAATGGAATGTTGTAACCTCTGTGCTACTCACCTTCGCGTGAGCGATGCTTCTCGATCCTGTTCATGTGGTTAATCGGATGAAATCCGACGGTCGACCAGGTTGACTTGCTTAAAGTGCATAATCGCGTGTTAGGTGACTTCAATGCATTTTAGTCAGGTTAATTTGGGCGGTTCCGCCACAGCTGGCATCAGAGCTCGAAGCACGGTACGGAGAACAACAAACCTTAAAACACTTTCCTAACTAAAATTTGCAAGAATGAGTCGAGAAATTCGTAAGTTCATTAAGGATGAGTTTAGTACGAGGAGCCCTAGGGGAATTCTGGGTCTTTTTAAGGTGGCTAATAGTTATTGGTTATCTTCTAACTTCCAGCACTTGTTGCCATGTTTATCATACGTGTGCCGAGATCTGCATCGCGAGTATGCGAGGGGTGATAGGAATTCTATTCCAACGAGCCTATCATCACGGTTGTTTCGCCCACGTCTATTACACGTGCGCAGGTTCCGTATGTTAATGCATGCGAAGGATGGTATAGTTCGATTCCAACGAGCCTATCGTCACGATTGTTCGCCCACGTTTATTATACGTGTGCATGATTCCGCATCACGAGAATGTGAAGGGTTATGGGATTCTATTCAAAGGACCTATTTCCACGGTTGTTGCGCTGTCCATGCAGCGTCAAACGCATGGGTGCCATTTCTATAGTGAACGGTAATGATTGTGGACATTTTCATGAGTGCTGGCACGGAAGGTTCAAGCTGTGATGTATTTTTCTGCAGGTACACTAACAACGTTGCGTATGAAACGATGCTTAGCAACTCGACTAGTTATTATAGTGAGAGTCATATTGTTGCCTTGCCACCGGCACTAACCACGTAAGTTCAAAGATTTTTGATGATTATTTTTGGTTGAGAGGATGACTAGGACGTGCATGCATTAAGAAATAAAAATCGCAACCTAAGGAAATAAAAACCAAACTCGAGTGAGTCGTAAAAACAAATGCACCGCGTTAAGGATTGTCTAGCTGTCCTTTTTCCGCCATGCACGGTAAAATAAATCTTATAAAATGGTCCGCGTGATAACTCCAGAAACTTTATATAAGAAATTTGTGTTAAATCTCCCAAGTAAACTGCTGAAATTTTTTCACAAAGTACTACCACTTGGGTTGACAGTTGTGATCAGTTTGGTGACCCCCTGTTGACTGTTACCCCTGAGTGCACATCAGTTGAGTTTCTGCTATTTCGACCACCCTAAGGACTTTTTATCCTAGGGGTCCCTTAAGAAAAGTTTCTCATAACTTAGTAAAGAACTCACTGGTAAAATTTCAGCTTTATTAGGTCTCTGGTTTTGAAGTTATGTTCAGTTTACCTTGACTCGGGTCTGAAAATTCCAGCATGTACACTTAATGGGAATCTGAGATTATCACCTTGTTAGGTTCTGTTCTAGCCCTACCTTTGAATACCAAACTTGTTACACGATATCTAAAGAACATGATGGTAAAATTTGAGAAACTTTGGATGAATACTTGCTGAGTTATGAGCTTTTCTCTAACTGCTAGAAATCTGTTTTGATTTCCAAGTGTTAACTCTGTTTCTCACTTGTCCTTTGGTTACAGATGGCTCAGCCCGTGCACGTTGCAGTCGGTACGGATGGCACCACCTACTCACGGTGCCTTCACTACGAGGGTTTTCCAGCCGTGCTGTGGGACACCCTACGCTCTTTCAAGTACCCTTCACCGCCGGTTTACGCGAGACGTGCGTACCAGGACCGCGGGATTCCGCGGAGTCGCGTGCACGTGCGGGTGCCCCCGCCTCCGGATAAGCCACAGTGGCCGCTGTTGGAGGTGGTGGCCGAGGGACACACGCTACAAGACACCTGGGAGTTTGCAGCCTTGCAGACTCTGACACAGTTTTGCCGGGCACACCCTCTTGAGATCGTGCTGGACCCGATTGGGTTGTTCCCTGGCCGGGATACGAGGGACCGGACTGGTTGGATTGTATGGAGCATATGAACTTGCTCAGGGTTATGGATCCACAACGCACAATCTTTGTTTCCGCTCATTGCCTGAACGTGTTCTACAGGATGGTAGAGATGCAGAGCCGAGCGATGGCTACGGTGATCGGGATGGCAGTGGCCAACCAGGTCGCTTTATCTGCCATGCAGAGTGGCATGGTGGATTAGTCGCTCGAGCTAGTACAGAAGGATGTCCAGATTGCTGAGATGCAGGACAAGATCACTCGTTTGGAGGAGGAGATCGTGGATATGGAGCACGATATGGAGATCTTGGCTGACCAGTTCTATGATGTGAACATGGAGCTGGCGAACGCCAATGAGCACCTGCAGGAGCATCACGATGAGCTTAATGCCATTCACGCTTTAGAGATGCAGCAGGATGAGCCGATGGCCCAGGAGGAGGAGCCCGAGGAGATCGAGGGCTTTTCGAGCATGGACTATGAGGACGCCTCTCCGCAGCCTCCGATTGGCGATGCTCACTCTCCGATCCTTAGCTTTGCCTCCGTGGGCAACCTCGACAACTTCTAGTTGTGTTGACTTGTTGTTGAGCGGTTCTCTTTTGTTTTTACTCCTCAGCGACCTATATTTTGGCCAGTGATGTAATAGGTTAGCTGGAGTTGAGTATTAGATGTTGAAAAACTGATTCTATGTAGGATTGCCATTGCTATTTCTAGTGTGATGTGTGAAATTTCTGGCAGAATTGCAGTGACTGTTTCTCCTCAGTTTTACCTCTGTCTCCACTCGTTTTTGAGCCAAAGTTTGAATACCAAAGTTGTGCGAAAACTTCTGTTCTAACTACTCGTAAATTTTCAGCTCCTTCAGATCTGTCAAACGCCCGCTAGGGCCAAAACCCCACTGCTCAGCTTGCTGAAAAATCAGCCGGACAGCAACTTGCTAGAGCATTTAAACGACCCCTTTCCCTTCCTTTTCGGTCAACAAGCGTAACATGAAAGTGGTTGTGTACGACATATGCTAACCCTCGCTTAAGGATGAGAATCTTGTGCACTTCGAAGAAGAGATATGCACCTACTCAATAAAGTTTTGCTTGTTGCCTTTGCACCATCGGCAAGACTGGCGTTATCTTTTCCGCACATAATGTTTCCTTATGGTTAAACAAGGTTTTGGGGCTATGTGACTAATGGAAAGGTGAATCTTGAAGATGGTGCATCGCACACGCTCCGGCTTCGTTTCTAGTGGCAGCGAGGTGCCTCCCCCACCTCCGCCTCCGACCACCCTCGAGGCGATCTTGGCGGCTCAAACCGAGCTGTTGAGACACATCGCTCAGGGGCAGCAGCAGCAGCAGCCCCAGGGAGGAAGAGCCCATCAGCAGCCTCATGTTGCTCGCTACGAGGACTTTCTGGGGACCCAGCTGTTGGAGGTATGCCCTAGAGGTAATCATAGAGATGATGATATTTCATTTGTATCCATGATTTGTATGTTGTGTTCATTGAATATCCATTGAAGGCTACTTGAATTGATTTGCAATTATGTGAATTGTATGTGAAACTCTTTACTTGTATGGTTATTCTAAAGTTGTCCCTAGTCGGAGTTCATGTGAGGACACACATGAATATTAGACTAGCACATGTATTAGTTGATGACTATGTTTCACAAGTCATGGACATGGAGATGTTGAACTGATAATGTGGACACATGTGGAGACATGTGCTAGGACTGACCCAACACGAGAAGTAGTTCTCTCTTTAAACAACATATACGCTTTGTCCTTAGACCTGAGACTGTCGCATGTATTCTAGATGTGGATCGACCTACTTAGGGGCTATCAAACGCTACACCGTAACAGGGTAGTTATAAAGGTAGCTTTCGGGTTTGTCAAGAAGCATGCTATGAGACATGGTCAATCAAGATGGGATTTGCCCCTCTCTGATTGAGAGTGATATCTCTGGGCCCCTCGAGTGATCGGATCCGAAAATGCATGGCCATGCTACGTACAGTTAAGAGTTAACCTACAAAGGGATTCCAAATCACAGGATCGAGAAAGAGCGGTCGGCTTGAAGCTAGACCAAATATCGTGAGGCAAAGGGAATAGCATGTATATTATGTTGTGATGGTTCGTCTGATATGATCTTCGTATGCGTATAGGAGTTGGCACGTCTTGCTAGAGGCCGCTACCGACTATTGGGCCGAGTAGGAGTACTCGGGCCATGTCTATACGTATCCGAACCCATAGGGTCACACACTTAAGGGGCTGGAAGCCCAATTCGGATCTGATCCGAGTTGGATTAGGTTTAGGAGTACTAATGGGCCTCGGATCCAGAGGCCCATCAGGAACCTCTATAAATAGAGGGGTGGGGGCGCCCTAGGGTTTACACCTTTTGGCGAAACACACCTGCCGCGCCTCCCACGCCCTCGCCTGTTGCAACTCGCGGATCTAGCAGTCCGGCTTGCGACGCTTCCTCCCTGCACGTGTGGATACCTTGGAGGTGTTGCGCCTGCAGCACTTGGACGAGCCGTCGACGAGCCACCGACGAGCCACGACGAGCCGACGACGAGCCGCGGCACCGGAGGCGATCTTGCTGCACGTGGACGAGCTGCTGAGGAGCTGCTGGACGTGATCGACTACGTACGACTACGTTGATCGACTATGTACGACTACGTGATCGTCTTCACTGCATCGACGCATATCTACATCTTCCGCACCAATAGTGCGTCGAGTGGTAATCCCGTGATCTTTATACGGCAGTTCTTCCTGGTTATACGCGGTAGAATTTTTGAATTGCGCTAGTGTAGCCTACCTCGTATCCCAACACCAGCCTTCTCTGTTCCACAAAACGGAGGACCCGCTTGACGCCGATGCATGGATTCGTGCCATCGAGTCCAAGTTCTCCCTTCTCACCGCCCATTGTCTGGACGAGAACAAAGTTCGGTTCGCCGTGCAGCAGCTGCGTGGTTCTGCTCTCCTGTGGTGGGATCACTACCACGCTATGCAGCCGGCCGACCACGTCGTCGACTGGGAGGAATTCAAGACGGCGTTCAGGGGCCATCACATACCTGAGGGTCTTCTGGAGTGCAAGCTCAATGAGTTTCTGGCTCTCACCCAGGGAGGCCGCGATGTCCTGCACTATGCGCAGGCTTTCAATGACCTGTGTCGCTATGCAGGCTACCATGCGGACTCCGATGAGAAGAAGAGGGACCGCTTCCGCAGAGGCTTGAGTTTGGAACTCAAGGAATGGCTGAATCCCATCAAGGTGGATTCCTACAATGAACTGGTGAACCTGGCCATTTACCAGGAACATTGCATGAGGGCCCTCAAGGCCGACATGAAGAGAAAGGCCCCAATGCCGGCACCCGGCCCACCTGCCCAGAAATACAGAATGGTTCCCCCACAAGCACCCTGCAGGACCGCACAGCCTGGGAGATGGGTTGCTCGACCTCCACCGCAGGCAGCACCTCATTTCTCCGGATTCCAGCCGCAAGGGCCCCGACCTACTCTCCCTATGCCGCCGCGCCCAGTCACTGGAAACCGCTGTTTCACCTGCGGGAACCCAGGACACTTTGCCAAGGGCTGCCCCCGCAACAAGAATCAACGACTCGGTCAGAGCAATGCACTAGGCAACAAGGGGAAGATGCCGAGGGTTCAGGTCCGACAAGGCAGGCTTTACTTCACCACCCTTGCTGAACTTCCAGAGGGCGCACCAGTGATGACGGGTATCTTCTCTGTCCATAATTAACCCGTCCTTATTCTGTTTGATTCAGGAGCATCTCATAGTTTCATTGGGTCCAAAACCTGTGCTAAGTGTGGCCTAGGGTTCTGTCATACAAAGGGGGCTTATATAATCACTACACCCGGTGGGAAAGTATCCTCATACCAGTTGACCCACCAGGTACCTATAACTCTAGGAAAGACCCTTTTTAAGGAAAATCTTCTTATCCTGGGGATGGAAGGAATAGATATTATCTTGGGTATGGATTGGATGACTCGGCATTGAGTGGCACTAGACATCCATGCCAGAGCTGTCCATATAAATTCACCCATTTATGGTAGCTCAATCATACACTTACCCCACCGAGAGTGCCAAACTTCTTGTGCCTATCCCGTGACTGAAGCCCGTTTGGAAGATATCCCAGTGGTGTGCGAGTATCCCGATGTGTTTCCAGATGATTTGCCGGGTATGCCACCTGATAGAGATATCGAGTTTGCTATTGAATTGCAACTTGGTACTGCCCCAATTTCAAAGAGACCGTACCGGATGCCACCAGCCGAGCTGGCGGAAATGAAAACTCAGTTGCATGATTTGTTGGAAAAGGGTTTTATTCATCCAAGTACATCACCTTGGGGTTGCCCCACCTTGTTTGTGAAATAGAAGGACGATAGTCTGCGTATGTGTGTGGACTACCGACCTCTCAATGCGATGACGATAAAGAACAAGTACCCACTACCCCACATTGATGTTTTGTTCGATCAGTTAGCTTGAGCCAGAGTGTTTTCCAAAATTGACCTCCATTCTGGCTACCATCAAATCAAGATCCGCCCGTGCGACATTCCAAAGACTGCCTTCTCTACACGGTATGGACTCTACGAGTACTTAGTCATGTCATTTGGGCTTACTAATGCACCGGCCTATTTCATGTACCTCATGAACTCGGTGTTTATGCCCGAACTCGACAAATTCGTCGTGGTATTCATTGAAGATATTTTGGTGTACTCGAAGAGTGAGGAAGACCATGCAGAGCACCTACATACTGTACTCCAACGCTTAAGAGACCACCAACTCTATGCCAAATTCTCTAAGTGTGACTTCTGGCTGGACAGTGTTAAATTCTTGGGGGCACACCATATCCAGAGATGGTATAACAGTAGACCCAAGCAAAGTGCAAGAAGTAATGGACTGGACGCAACCCACTTTAGTTCATCAGATTCGAAGTTTTCTTGGTTTAGCATGTTACTACCGTCGTTTCATTCCTAACTTCTCAAAAATAGCTAAGCCAATGACGGAGCTGCTGAAGAAGGGAATTAAGTTTGTGTGGAGCGACAAATGTGAAGAAGCTTTCCACACCCTGAGACAATTACTGACCTCTGCGCCGGTTTTAGCCTAGCCCGACACCACTAGGCCGTTTGACGTATATTGCGATGCCTCTGGCACTGGACTTGGTTGTGTTCTTATGCAAGACAGCCGAGTCATTGCCTATGCCTCACGAGCGCTACGGCCACATGAGTTGAATTACCCTACCCATGATCTCGAGTTAGCAGCAGTCGTTCATGCTCTGAAGCTATGGAGGCACTATCTTATGGGAACTCGATGCAACATCTATACAGATCACAAGAGTCTTAAGTATATATTCACTCAAGCAGACCTCAACATGCGTCAGAGAAGATGGTTAGAATTAATCAAAGACTATGATCTAGAAGTGCATTATCACCCAGGCAAAGACCAACGTAGTTGCAGATGCTCTCAGCCGCAAGATCCATTGTAACTACTTATCGACGATTAATTATGCTGAGACCCTATGTCATGAAATGGCTAAACTCAACTTGGAAATTGTTCCCCACGGCACCTTAAGTCATATTTCTCTGGAGCCCACCCTGCTTGACCGAATAATTCTAGCACAAATAGAGGATGAAGAGATAAACCTTATCAAAGAGAAACTTGCACAGAAGGATGAGGGATATAAGCAATTCTGACAGGATTGGAAAGGAGTGGTACATTATGAAGCTCGACTTGTAGTTCCAAATGATCCCGATCTTAAGAAACAAATTCTGGACGAAGCACATCTTTCCAAGTTCTCGATTCACCCTGGTAGTACCAAGATGTATCACGACCTCCGACACAATTTCTGGTGGAGTGGGATGAAACCCGACATTGCACGATATGTTTCAGAGTGTGATACCTGTCAGCGAGTCAAAGCAAGCCACTTGAGGGTAGCTGACCCCTTGCAGCCGCTGCCTATTCCCTCGTGGAAGTGGGAGGATATAAGCATGGACTTTATAGTCGGACTACCCAATACCTCCCGCAAGCATGATTCCATATGGGTTATAGTAGACCGACTAACCAAAACCACTCATTTCCTTCCAGTGCACACCACCCACGCCATACAGAAATATGCAGAACAGTACCTTGACCGGTTTGTTTCCTTGCATAGTGTACCTAAAACGATCATCTCTGATCGAGGTAGTCAGTTCGTAGCACGCTTTTGGGAGCAGTTGTAGTTTTCACTTGGCACTAAATTGATTCGTAGTTCCACATATCATCCTCAAACCGATGGACAAACTGAAAGGGTTAATCAGATTTTGGAAGATATGCTACGCGCCTGTGCTATTCATTATGACAAGAACTGGGATAAGTGTTTGCCATTAGCGGAGTTCTCCTACAACAATAGTTACCAAGCTAGCCTGAAAATGGCACCTTTCGAAGCCTTCTATGGACGTAGATGCCGAACCCCGCTAAGCTGGTCGCAACCCGGAGAGCGAACGGTGTATGGACCTGACCTAGTCATGGAGGCTGAAGAAAAAGTGAGAGTTATCCGCGAAAATCTCAAGGCCACCCAGTCTCAACAGAAGAGCTATTCCGACCAAAGAAGAAGACCTATCCAATTTGAGGTTGGGGATTTTGTATACCTGCGAGTTTCACCGACCAAAGGCGTACAACGTTTTGGCGCTATATTGCTCCCTATGAGATTGTAGAAGTTTGTGGACCCGTAGCGTATCGAGTTAAACTTCCAGAGAAGATTGCAGCAATACACGATGTTTTCCATGTCTCACAACTCAAGAAGTGCATCCGGGTTCCAACTGAAATCATTGCCCTGGAAGAATTGGAGATCGAACCCGATTTATCATATAAAGAGTATCCTGTTAAGATCCTCGACCGGAAGGAAAGACATACTCATTGGCAAATGGTAAAAATGTACAAAATCCAGTGGAGTAACCATACGGAAGACGAAGCGTCATGGGAGACGGAAGAGTATCTCAACGCTAACTTCTGCAGTTTTCTTTTCGACGAGGGAGGTACGTTGCACCAGCCACACTAGTTCTTTCTGCACTTGAATCTCGGGGCGAGATTCCTTTAAGGCGGGTAGGCTGTAACAACTCTACCTAAATTAAGTGCTTTTAAGTATAAACCAGTGGTTAATCCCTAATTAAAGAGGTGAAATGACAATTATAACCCTCAGAAGCTCTTTTGGAGTTTGAAATAAAACTTGGAATTTTATATGCAAACTTAAATTTCTACCCAAATAAGAGTTGTAAAACTTTTAAATTCAAACAAATAGAAGAAAAGTGGGAAAAATATGCAACCAACTCTGTGATGCTTGTTTCTATGTGTAGAAGCTCAAAAAAATGGTTAGGGCTCTAGTTTAACACTTTAAGTCACTATTTTAACTTTAATTTGGTAATCTAAGTATAAATCTTCCTTTTTGCTTAAGAATTGTTCCAGAGCTCAGAAAAATGTGAAACTAGTTGGGTTAATTTTGTTTTGATGTGAAGGTTGCAGGAAAAATGTAAATTGTTGTGCAAATCAGAAAGAAAAGCACCCTCCTTATTAAGCATGTGTAATTACAAAGGAAATAGAATAAATAGTTAATCTTCTCCAAAAATTGTGAAAAATTCACCAAAGCTCCTGTAACCTACCCTTAATACCCTGGTTAAGTTCACCCCTATTGCACAGTAACTTTAAAGATAGAAAAAGTTAAGTTCATTTTACCTTAAATAATGAAATGCATATAACTTCTTTTTAAGTTATCCGTTGGCCCCCAAACTTTTACAGTGACCTAGTGATGGCTTAAGTGAGATGCTGAAATTTTATCAATGCCTTTAAAGTACTATTTGAATATGACGTCATTTTGGGTAATTAATCAACCTAAAGTAATAAAAGAAAAGCACAACTCTAATACGATAAATGAGTGGAAATTGAAAGAGGTACATAAAAACATTTAGAAATAAGTAATTAAGCTAATTGCACCCTAACCACCTAAACACGACCCTTCACTCTCTCTATTTAACTCTAAAATGCGAGAAACTATATATGTACACAATCGCCATTCAACGCGAACTCAAGTTCAAAGCGACCACTTCCGTTGAAGTAAAAGAAAGTAAATCTCGCCTTGCTATGGTTGTGTGACTCTTGTTTTCAGCCTTGCCTTGTGTCGTTGAATAAACGCGCGAGTCCAACTAAACGTTTGCATGTGCATGTCGTATAGAAGCAAATCTCGCCGACGGAACCTACGAGCTCCACCCGGCACCGGAGGAAGACCCCGTTGCGGAGCTTCACCCCTTGGAAGGTGAGCCCGAACCGGAGCAAGACCCCGAGGACCCGCTAACTTTTCCTGAAGGCAAGTCCCGGAGCATAAATTCCTATCTTGATTACTTGCAATATTATTGATTACTTGATTGCGCATTTATGTTTCTAGGAGTTGTAATGAAACCTTTGATGCATGAACTTAGTACCTTGTTTGAATACTAGCCGCTAAAGTCGCGTAGTTGCAATGCTTAATAGGTTCCGGTAAAAGTCGAGTGATTTCCTGTCACTCGCGAGTTATAGGAGTTGAATGTTTATTTATGTTGCAACTATATGGACTATAAGGACGACGGACGGGGTCGGGCTTATGTTCGATACTTGGTGGTTTTCCCTGACTGTCTAAATGAAATTGATCTATGGTCGAAACGTGTCGGTGTTCGTGATCAAGTGTTTGAAAGTACTAATCTCATACCTAGTATGGGATGGGGAAGCCTAGTACCTGATTGAACTAGGTCGTGGCTTATACTCCTGCTGTCCTTCGAGCTTCATTCCCATGGTGCATCATGTGGGTGTAGTGGCGGCCACAGTACGGCAGAGGTCAAGATTGTGGAGCATTGCACGCCAAAGGCAGTTTGGCTCTGACACGTGCCTAAGGGATCGATGGGGACGGCTGACAAATGAAGTGACCCTTCGTGGTGCACGAATGTCGTGAGATTAGGTTCTCCATGCATGGTTAATAAATATAAATCGATTCATCTGCCTCTCACAGTTTGGGACTACTTGATCGCTATTCTGCACTGAGTAAGGATGAAACATGATTACGAGATTAAGTTGATGCTTGTCATAAATTGCTTGGAAAACTATGCTTGCTTAGAATAGTCGCTAATCTAGACTGGATAAAGAACGTAGAACATGAGCTAAAATATTGAAAGTAAGGACCGACTATAGACGCTTTTGGCAAAGCAAGCCCAAAGCCAGAAAGCCTTTCATGTCTAAGTTTTGGTGAAAATAGCTATCACCCGACGGGTCAGTCTTGCTGAGTATTAGTTGCTCAGCCTTGTTGTGGCTTAATCTTTTCAGGTGATGTCAATAGTTTGGTTGCTGATACCACTTGGCCTACCCAGCTCCCTCCGGGCTGGACAGTCGAGTGGGATCCCTCCTCGGACGGCGAGGGAAGGGATTTTTGATGTCATGGTCGGCTCCGTCGTGATGTCATGTATCGACGTTTAGTTTCCGCTTGTTTTATTTGACTTTTCAAACCCTGCAACTTGTTTGAATTTCAGAACTCTGATGTAATAATTCGTGAGACTAAGTTATTTAATGGAATGTTGTAACCTCTGTGCTACTCACCTTCACGTGAGCGATGCTTCTCGATCCTGTTCATGTGGTTAATCGGAGGAAATCCGATGGTCGACCAGGTTGACTTGCTTAAAGTGCATAATTGCGTGTTAGGTGACTTCAATGCATTTTAGTCAGGTTAATTTGGGCGGTTCCGCCACATGAGGGTACACTACGCTAGAAGACATTTATGTTGGCGGTCAAAACAAGTTTGTGCTGGCAGGTTTTGCACCAGCCAGCAACCTTAAGCTAGCAGAAATCGGCCTTTCTATTGGCGGGTTCATGACCGCCACCGCAGAGGCATGTGCGCTGACGGACGAGTTAAGTTAGCCACAACCACAGAATGCATTTCTGTTGGCGGTGGCTTATAACGCCCACTAGTACTAAATGAAAACTAAAAAAATTTGTATCATGTATTGCCCGCCGTGCATCAGGGTGTCAACGGGATGCAATGGTATTTGTCCCGACAGATCCCTTAAGGTAGAGAATAGATCGACGATTTACCAAACAAATCAAACAAATCTTGCAAATTACATCTATTCCAAGAAGATACATTTGGATTTGAGGGTTACAAGCAAATAAAAGATTCGTAATAGACTAATGGCTGATAACAAAGGAGCTAAAAGAGAATAAAAATGAAACTAGAGATTCTTCTAAAAAAACAAAACAAAACCAGAGAGTGAACAAGAAACTCAGTTGATCTAAGCAAGCTTCTCAACCCCTGCGCTTGCCCACGGCCGCCGCGGAACTCTGCACCTGCACTTGGTTGTGACTTGTGAGCATTACCGGAGAGGACGCGACGGAGCCAGACGAGGAAGGAGGATGACGAGCTCCGTAGGCCGGTGCGCCTCCACTAGCCGCCCGCACCATCGCTCTTCCAGCACGTGCCGAACGCTGCTCCGCCTCCACGCCCACCACTGCCGTGGACTCCGCCTCTGCGCCGCCTCTCTTCTAGCGTGCGCCGACCACTGCTCCGCCTCCAGGCCCGCTGGCTGGCTACCGCTGTCGGCCATACATCTATGGACCCACCGGAAGGTTTGAACAGTCCTACAATATAGGACTGTATACCGAGACGTGTCAGGCATGAAGACTACGGTACAGGACGGCGTGGTCTACGTGGAGGACAAGAACTAGTCGAGGGTTAGGAAACTACTCATAGCAATTAGAGTAGAACTCTCTAGTCGAATCCGATTAGTACTCTTGTAAAGCAACCGACCTATAACACTGCTCTCGGCAATATAAGGCAAGGCAGGACCCCCCTCCAAACAACTTCAATCAAAACAATCCAACCAACACACAGGACGTAGGGTATTATGTGACCTAAGCGGCCTGAACCTGTCTAAATCGTGTGTTCGAGTTCAGCTTCGAGTTCCTGATCTCGGCGAGCCCCACACATAAAACACTACCTCAGGTACCCCTTCGGTATACCGGTTGTCGGGTCTAAACACCGACAATTGCCGCCGTGGATTCCGCGCCCGCGGGCCGCCGCTGCCATGCACTCTGCCTCTGCGCTCGCCTGCCGCTGCTGCCATGGACTTCACGCCGACCGCTGCCGCTTGTTGCCGCCGACGGCCCTGCGTGGAGGAAGTTAAGGGATAAGGCAGAGAGAGGAAGGAGATGTGAGGATAGGAGAGAACGAGGGAGATAAAAGGGAGAGAGAGAGAGGGAAGCCTGCGCGTGAATTTTTTTGTTGGCGCTTCGCAACTGCGAATTTTGGTTTCCCTGCCACATTTGGTACCATTTGCGCTAGCGGGTGTTTATGTCTATGTTGACGGATGACATATGCTCCCACCAACACAAAGCCTTCTAATTTTTCTGTTTACTTTGAAATTTTTTTAAAACAAGTAGATTCATTTAAAATTATAACAACTCTTATAAAAGAACACATATGTAGTCTAATATATGTAAAAATTATATTGAGATATGTACAATGATTTTTTTTGTCAAGTTAGTTCACAAGTTTGAAAGTCTAACTTGAGTCCTATGAAACATTGTAAGGTAATGTACTATTTGTTAACAATGTATGGTCTAATGTTCTTAAAATATATTGAAACTTTTACCACATGATAGTGCACTCATAAAATAATTTTGCACCGACTTATATAATTTTTAGACCACATTTAGATATTTCTACAATTTGTTTTCACCAAAAGTCTAAATAGAATTGGCAAATATACCTAACAAACTTTGTGATTTTTTTCGTGCACTTTCATGGTTTAGGCTAAAATGGAATATATGTCTTCATCATTTTTCTAAAATTTTAAATCTTATTTGTGAAAAAATTTAGTTCAAGTATCAATTAAACGTGCTTATAAACATTTAAATCTTAGAAAATAGTAAATTATTTCAAAAAAATTGAAACTCCTACACAACAACACATACGTAGTCTAATACATGTTAAAAATATGTTGTGATATGAAGATAATTTTTTTAGCCAACTAAATACTTTTGGCCCTTCTCATTGATGTAAATTGAAATGTATTTGTGCTGACGAGCGATATAAGCACCTGCCAGCACAGATGCATGTGTGCTGGCGGGTTGCAATTAGATCCAACAACAACCAAAAATCCATGTGTCAATCCAAATCATTTCTGGCGTAGTGGCAGAGAAGTCGTCTGCACTCGCTGATATGGCAGAAAGAAATAGATCTTGGTTGTTGATCAACCGTGGATAAATAAACATCATCAACAGACGAATAAAATATGGTTGACTAAGCTAAGCTATCCCAAGTCTCCTAGACTCCGACAAACTTGCTGTTTCAGACCTGGTAGTGCGTAATAAACCCGGAGGAGTCCCAACTTGTAAGTCGGTCTCTGGTGACCAGTGCCCAAAAAGAAAATGAAAATGCGTATCAGACTGAACATATGAAAACGACTAGAACGTGAATTCCCATTCAACCCAAGCCCCTGCATCCTTGCGCTTCACATTTGCACGGCATATACTCCACATTAGTTCTGTAGTTAACTCTGTGTGCATTCCGGTTCCACAATCAGTAATCTGTGGGCTACGCATTGCTCTGCCAACTGCCACGGCTGATGTCTCAACCTCGAGCTATGGTTCCCTTGTCTTCGTTATCACTGGTGGGCACATCCGTCTCGGACTTGTACATTGGCTTTGTCCATTTTTGTTAGCATCCTCGGTCATCCGTAATTGGTTGCATCAACTCATCTCCCGAGCAGACCGAGCGCGCAGGCCAGAGGTAGAGAAGGGTACAGACTAGAGACCATGTGACGACCCATCAATACGATCAGATCTGATTTATCATTATTGGAACCGACCGACTCTTACTTTTCAGTATACGCACGCTTTCTTTTCGAGAAAAAAATAATAGAAACTTCCATTGACAAGACTCCAGAGGTCCATTATTAGGGTATAGTAGTGTAGCAAATAAACGATCGAGCTGATCATGAGATGAAACCATGGTGAAATTTCGTCGTGTCCTTCTCGCGTTTGATTGTACACACGGTGACGTCCACGTAGGGCACGCGTCCTACTCCGTTTCAAATTATAATTCATTTTAATTTTTTTAAAGAGTCAAATCATTTTATCTTTGATGCGTCCTACTCCGTTTCAAATTATAATTCATTTTAATTTTTTTAAAGAGTCAAATCATTTTATCTTTGATTAAAATTATAGAGAGAATCATAAAGATTTATGGCACCAAATAGATATACTATGAAAATATATTTAATGAAGAAACTAATAGTACTTATTTGGTATCATGAATGTTAGTATTTTATTGAATAAATTTGGTCAAACTTCAGATGGTTTGACTCTCTAAGAAAATTAGAATGACTTATGATTTGTAACAGAGGAAGTGCCTATCTTTTCGAATAACGCGTCCAGCAGCAAACGAACAGTCAACACTCGACAAGACGTATGCGTGTGCAATGTAGATGTAAGGCGATAGAAAGCAAGCAAGAAACCGCCTGCATAAATATTAAGGGGGTGTTTGGCAGCACTCCAGCTCACAAAAACCAGCTCCACTTCACCAGCTCCAGAAAAACATGGAGCTATTGTATGTGTTTGGCAGATTGTAGTGCTCCAGCTCTAGAAATATGAGGATTTGGTAGGAATGTTCTATTTTGTCCATGGTGGATGGCTGGTTGTGTATGGTGGATGACTGGTTGTGTTTTAAGTTCATGCTTATGGGCTGAGTTCTAGTACGTCAAAACAACAAACTTTTACATTATTCAGTTCGAATTTGACTGAGACGGATCGACGGAACAATATAAACAACTCTCAACTGTTTTAGCGTTAGAGATCTTTAGGTGAACACATAAGCTGATACGCAGATCGCTGATTATCTGCATAGCACCTGGGATTGAGGGCGGAGATGTTCCCAAAGTAAGGCGAGCACATCGGTGAATCGCACTACTCCGATGAGTGCGCCGCTGGTCTCGTTGACAACCCAGACGTACCCTACATGGTGCGCGAGGGCCTGGGCCATGACGGCCACAAGCGAGCTCCTGGAATGGCATGCCACGGCGTCCTCCGTCGACCGCCAGCCGAAGCTCCCTGATGACATCCTCCTTAGGCGTCATTCACATCCCGATGGTGAGTCGTCGTCGAAGGAGGTTGACGATGATGACGGGGACAAGGGAAGAAAGGCGGCCTCCGCGGTGTCCATGAGCTCCGCAATGGCGTCGAGGCCTCTGTCCTTGAGCTGGGCTCTGACGGCGCGAAGCAAGAACTCCGGCGGCATGTGCGATAGAGAGCAGTCGATGTACATCATGACGTCGCCCATGGAGAGAGCGGTGAAGGTGGCTGATACAGACTCGACGTCACACGACGTGAACATGCTAGGGAAGATCTCACCGACGCTGGACCTGCCTAAGGAGGCTCGGCCGGCGGCGCCTTGGCCTCCTAGGCCGCCATCTTCATGCCCGCCTAGGCCGCTATCTTCCTGCGCTCCAACGCCGCCCCTGCCTCCGCCCAAGGTCCGGTCGGCGGCATCTAGGCCACCATCTTCCTGCCCGCCAACACTGGCCCTACCTCCGCCCAAGGACCGGCCAGCGGCGCCCAGGCCGCCTAGGCCCCCATCTTCCTACGCTCCAACGCCACCTCTGCCTCTGGTGGCGTCCAGGCCGCCATCTTCCTACCCACCAACGCCGCCCCTGCCTCCGCCCAAGGATCAGCTAGCGGCGCCCAGGCCGCCTAGGCCCCCATCTTCCTGCGCTCCAACACCACCCCTGCCTCCACCCAAGGTCCGGCTGGCGGCGCCTAGGCCGCCATCTTCCTGCCCACCAATGCCGCCCCAGCCTCCACCCAAGATCCCACGGCCGGCAGCGAGCTATCTCTGGGCGGCATTGGCCCCTGCCAAAATCGAGCCGTGAGGATGAGCTGAGGATGGAATCGGCGGATTAGGTGGAGGACGGTCGCCATCGCCGTCCATTTCGCCGGGTACAAGCGCCGGCTGCGGCCTAGGGACAAGCGGCGGCGCTAGGTCTTGCAACGGGAAGAAGGGGGCGACGGGAGTCTTTTCTTTTTTTAATCGAACCGGTACACGTGTAATGGGTGGCAATGGTGCGTGAATACCCACCAACTTCATGAGGAGGTCTAAAAAGAGAGTTTTTGGAGCACCCCTTGAGGTACTCCACAAAAACATAGATCTGATCCCTACTTCACCTTTTTTCTGGAGCCGGAATTGGTGGAGCTAGACGTGTTTGGCTGCGATTTTTTTAAGTTGGTGAAGTGGAGCTAATTTTTCTAGAGTAGAATGCTGCCAAATACCCGTAAATAGCACCGTGCGTAAGGCTTGAGGATTTTCGTTTCCCTGGAACATCCCTAGCCGTGGAGTGGCGGAGATGGTTGAGATAGTGTAATGCACCACGTCGGCACCGTCATTCACAGCGCAAGTTAAATTATTATAAAAGCACGCTTCCTCGTTGCCTGCTATGGCAATAACCAGTAATAATGATGCGATCATGTGAACAATTATTAATTAGTAATGACACATCAGCATACAGTAAACTGCTTGCATTGCATGTGGTGCAAATATTTTAGTTGTTCTGCAGAACTCACAAACTAGGCTTCTGGAAACATTCTAAAATGGCCGGACACGGTACGCTACGGGCATTAAATTGCTGAACTTGGGTTTTGCAAGGAGATTCGTGTCTGGGCACCGTGTCAATCTCCATTTCCACAAGCGATGATCTGGAGTCTGGACCAACTCCTACGACATCAATTATTATTCGTGTCAAAATCATACGTGTGCCTGGAAATTCTAGAAAAAAATAGCTACCCGTCACCCAGTGCCAACCTTCCTGGAGAATTCATCTCCGGTGCCGAGTTGGTCGTTGCGTTGTTCGTTTGCTTGCTGTTCTGTCCGGTCACCGAGTCTTTGCGCCCTTTGCTCTGAATGTGTAGAGCGACCATGTCTGGTATACTACATCCATGCGGCGCCCTGGTTTTACTTGCGTATGCTGCGAGCCTGCGAATTTATGTGTTCCACTTTTGTCGCGAAAATGAACGCGTATACTATGTGACAGAAGCGGTTGCGTTGCGTTTCGAGAAGGAGCTCGACCGGGCACTTCGGCGGGGCTGAACGCATAGCCTGCCCAGGTTTAGTCACCAATGTGCAATGATTGCACATCGAGAGCGGCGCGTAATAACCACGTGAAGTAGCTTCGTCAGACCTGTTTTTTTCCAAAAAAGATAGCAAGCTTTTATACTATTCTAAAAACATAAAAAGCGAGTGTGTCGTGAGGGCAGCATACATACACATTTCCCTTTTCACTTCCTAACTAACTGGGGTAATCAAATTTACAGGCCTCCGGTGGGTTAAAATAACATGAACAGAAACAAAACACGGAAAAAATTTAATAATAAAAATTTTAAAAAAAGTTGTACACAAAAATTTGAAAAAAAACTAATGCAATTGGCAAAATCTAGTGCACAAAATTTTCGGAGAAACTTTTGCAAAAAAATCTAACAAAAAGTTTGAGCATAAATTTTTGAAGCAAAAACATCAGAATAAAATATTAAAAAAGTTCAGCACAAAACTGGAAATGAAAGTTTTGAAAAAACTGAATAAAAAGTTGTGTACAAAAATTTTGCATCAAATGTCATAGAAACATAAAAAAAATAAAAATAAAAAAAGAAATAAAGGAGAAAAAGCTCGGCCAGTCCTACGCCCAGCCGACGCTGTCACGACGCCGAAGGGAGTCACGTGCCGCCCAGGAGGCTGCTACCCCTGTCACCCCTACGGGTGAAGCTCGCTGGATCCGGCGGAGAGGCGTGTTGCCTCAATGGCGGACGTTGAGCCCCTCCGCCACCGCTCCCCCTCACGCCAACGAGCGGTGTTCGCTGGATCTGGTGGAGGCGAGCCCCTCCGTCCTAGTGCCTCGCCGGCGGACGGCGAGCCCCTCCGTTGCCTCTCCCAATTGCAGCCGTGGGTGACGCTCGCCGGAGCCGACGAAGGTGGAGCACGGCCGCTATCTTCGTGCTTCCCCAGTGAAGAGCAAGCATTGTCGCTGCTTTCTCGTGGCTCGCGCAGCGCTAGCGTAGGGCCTCCACTGGTGGCTTGGAGGCTGGATTGGGAGCGTCGTTAGAGAAAGAGAATGCAAAAAGGAAAGAGCAGAGAGGTGAAAGAAGATAGGAGTAGCTGAGAGGGAACAGCGGGACCCACCACGTGCTATATTGCTGGAAGAGAAAGGAGAGACAGTGGAATCAACTGTGCAGATAGAATGTCACGGGCGAGTGGAAAGTCAGCATTGCGCTAACTAGGAAATAGACTGGTATAGACCTAAGGTCGTGATTGGTAGCTGTGAGGGGCACGTCCGGCCATCCGCTGGACCGACAAGAACCGTCTCGTGCACTCTCCCCTGTTCGGTTCGCTTCCCCGTACGAAACGGCCGCACCCTCTCGTTCACTTTCGCCATTCCATCCTGCATCCCTCCGTCCCTCCAAAGGTGACCTTCGCTCGCGAGGTGGGATGGGGCGATGCTAGCGGGAAGATTTCGGGCGAGCGCAGGTGTGGCGGAACCACCTCGGATTAGCTTGATTAAGCAGGGTTAAGCCGCCTAACATGCGACACTCCTGCCTAAACCGAGCTAACACAAAGTGCCGTCGGATTTCATCCGATTTAACCACTTAAACAGGATCGAGTTTAGCAAACCCACACGAAGGTGAGTGGTTACAGAGAATACAACAAGTCCACTGAGTTAAACAAGTTTTACCCATTTTAGTTCAACCATAAAATCCAACATCAGAGTTTTACAAAATTCAAAAGAACAACAAAGAAAACACTAGCGGAAGACTTCGTCGGGGTCGGATGTCCGGGCGAGGCCAGCCAGAACATCACTGAGTCCTCTCCTCGCCGTCCGAGGAGGGGTCCCACTCGACCGTCCAGCCTGGCGGGAGCTAGGGCGGCCAAGCACCAACCAGAGAGGGGTCGGACGCAGCAACTTCACCTGAAAACAAAGCCACAACAAGGCTGAGCTACTAAGCTCAACAAGACTTAACCGATAGGACTAAGGACTACTCCTCCTTCTAGACATGCAAGGCTTCTTGGCTGAGGGGTTTGTTTGCCAAAAGCACTAAGTAACCCTATTTCAAGTTTTAGCTCCGGTTCTAGGTTCATTTACCAGTCTAGGTTGTGCCACCTATTCTAAGCATCATAGAGCCAAACAAGATGTGTAGATATAACAACAAACATTGCCATCATCAGATTCCTCATTTACTCAGGGTGACATAGCGATCAACCAATCTCAAGCTGTGAGAGGCAGACGAATCGATTCAAGTTCTTTAACCATGCATGGTGAACCTAGCCTCACGACATCCGCGCACCCGGAGGTCGCTTCCTGTGTCGGCCTTCCCCATCAATCCCCTAACCCATGTCGGGCCCATTTCCTTTGGTGCAAGGTTCCACAGACTCGGCCTCTACCGTCCTGTGACCACGCTTGCCACCACGTGCGACAACCAGCAGGGGAAACTCCGTTCCAAGAACAATGGGGTGACCGCTCACGTCTAGGTTCAATCCGGTACTAGGCTTCCTCATCCCATACTAAGTATGAGGCTAGTACTTTCAAACACTTGATCACGAACACCACCGCTGTCGGGCCTTAGCAGGATTTCATAGACAGACGGGGCGACCATCCGACCACCAAAAAGTTACCAAAACCCTGCCCCGTCCATCGTCCTTATAGTTGTAACAGGAGAGTAAATCATGCAACTCCTACAACTCGCGAGTGACAGGAAATCACTCAACTTTTACCGTCTCCTAGTTAAGCAATGCAGCTACTCGGTCCAACAGCTAGTGCTCAGATCATGGGTTACCTAAGTCATGCATCTAGGGTTTCACACAACTCCTATACGTAAATGCATAAGCATGCTATACAGAAGGCATGCGCAAGTTTGGCAAAACACGTAGGATTTTCATGCAACTGGGGCTTGCCTTCAAGCAAGGAGGACGGGAACGGCTCGACTTCGGAGGCGACTTCGGCTTCGGAGGGCAGGAGCTCGGCTACAGCTTCTCCTTCTGGCGCCGGGTGAAGCTCGTAGAAACCGTCGGCGAGGTGCAGCTCTACACGAATGCAATGCAAGGGTTAGCTTAGACAGTTATTTCAACAGCAACACTGGCTCGCCTGAGCCCAGAAACTTGCGACAAAGAGCAGGAGGTTATGGTGGTTCGAGAGAGCTGATGATGATCAAGAGGTAAGGGTAGGAAAGGAACTAGTGGTCTGATCCTTGAACTAGAGGATGTGATAACTGGGAGCCTTAGACGCGAGCGCTGAAGGGTTCCCAAGTTTTACACATACACCCTCGAGTTGAAGAAAAAGATCACAGCCAAGCCCTCGGGCAAGGCGGATAAGGGTCGGCGGAACAGACAGGGTCGGACGAGACGGAGCTGGGGTCGGGCGGATAGGAGGGGTCGGGCGAGGCGGACTGGGGTCGGCAACTCACCTTCTTCCTGAAAGGAAAGCTTGGGGTCGGGAAGAAGCGAACTTGGGCGGAGGGACTAAAGCTTCGAGCAAGGGCTACGACTGGCAATGCTCCAGCGGCGGCGCTGCTTCTTGCGGATCACAAGAGAGCTCTTACGCAGCACGGAGGAGCAAGCTGCTGGGTGACTTGGAGGAACTGAGAGGGAACTGGGAGAAGAACTTCTCAAGAACTGGGTGGGTGGCGCTAGGAGCTTGAGCAGGGAGCTAGAGAAAGCTGAAGGCAACAAAGGCGGAGGGAACTCCGGCGACTGGGGCATTCCTTTTATAGCTGCTGGAGCAGGGAAAAGGAAACGGCGCGGAGAGAGAGAAGGGGAGCGGCGCGAAGACCGGGGAGAAGCAATGGAGTGCTCTGCCGTGGCGGTGATTGAGCAAGGAGGGCGGTGCTGCAGAACTCCGGGGGTGACGCCAGCGATCATTGCGTTCTGCCGTCAGAGCGGCGTAGGAGCGGGTAGACTGGTGGTTGAGATTTGGCGGAAAGCGGGCGTCGTCGTGCGGAAGAGGTGATAGAAGCGACCGGTTTAACGGCGCTAGAATCTAGGGTGCACAGGTGAGAAGACAGGCGGACGCGGGCGCGGGGGAGAGCGCGGAACAACAGATTGTCGGGCGGCTTCTGACAGAGCGGGGAAAGGAACTGTCGCGGCCGCGGTCGGGGTTGGCGGTGGAGGAATCGTCGTGTAGCGACGACCGGGCGGCGCAACTGTGGCTAAAGGGACGGAAAAGACGGGCGACATCGGGCTCTGGGGCCGGGATCTGGTGGCGTGATGATGGGTGCGGGAGGCGAGGCTCTGCAGAAAGGGGTGCAGAGGGCTTTCGCTGCCATTGGGGAAAAGGGGCGCGGGAACCCACTCTGTTGCTTGCCAGAGACAAAACTGAGCGGCAGCGTCGGAGAAGATGAGCCACGCGGCAGGAAGACTCTAAGGCGGCCATGCAACTCGAGTGCGGCTGTCGCGGAGGATCTGGAAAAGATCTCACGGGTCCACCGGTGGTTAGATCGGACGGGTGAGGAAGATCAGCAGGATCCGACGGTGGGCTAAGCTCGCCGGGGTCGGAAGAGGAGCGAAGCGGGAAGGGGTCGGATCCAGGGGTCGGGACCTGGCGGAAAACTGAGCACTTAGGTGCGGTCAAGCAAGACAGCTGGCTAAGGTTAAGGGCTGCGATCAAGACTAACTGGGAAGGATTAGGGGTCGGTCGTTACAGCAGGAGATGGCGCCGTCCTAGGGATAAAGGCGCGGGAGGCTATGGTTACCTCCCCATTCTCGCGCCACTGCCTTCACTCCCCTCCATTTCCCTGGTGCACTTTCTCCTCTCCTTCCCCTTGTTCGACCTTGGTTCGCTGGTGCTGTCGAGGTCCTCTGGCGGCCTACCATTCGTCCTCTGATGCTATGATGGTACATCTCCCCCTCCTCTAACACTGGTTCCTCCCCTCTCCCGTGATGATCTATTGATTCATCTATTTTTGTTTGGCGTCGATGAACCCTAGGTTCTTATATTCTCAGATATCCGCGATGCTTTTGTTCGTGTGCATCTGGATTTATGTTTTTGTGATGTGGATCTATGTTTATTCATACTTGTTGATCGGATTTACTGATTCATGTATGCCTCACTCCTTTGCAACCAATCACGCCCGTATTACTAAGCAAAGTGCCTAGGTCGATGATGAATCCTTGCCGCCGAAGGAGCACCCTCTGGTGTGGCAGCCGCGTCTTAGATAACATGTAGTTCTAAATGTTTGCTAGCTTAACAACATGACCCCAAGTGCTTGTACTCAATTCTAATGAACATTGCATTGTATTGGTAGACATGGATTTCCAAACTAGGCGCTGGGCGGTGGCTGTTGTGGTTGCTGCAGTGGCTGCATGGTTTTTCATTTGGTTTAGGAGGAGAGCTCAGGATGCTCAGTCCATTACCTATGGATCCATGCATGGTAGAGAGGGATCAAGAGAGGATAACGAACCTAAGATTCATTTATGAATCTGATGATGTTCATTGTGTTAACCTGCTAAGGATGAGAAGGGCACATTTTTTCCAACTGTGTGACTTGTTTCGTTCAAGGGAGTTGGTTATGGACAGCATACATGCCACTGTTGAAGAACAAGTTGCAATGTTCTTACATGTTGTTGGTCACAACCAGAGGTTCAGGGTCATTAACATGACATTTAGGAGGTCACCAGAGACTATTAGTAGGTTCTTTCACCAAATCTTGTATGCAGTTGGTGAGTTGAGGAATGAGTTGATTGTTCCACCATCCACTAGTGTCCATCCTAGGATCCATGGTACCAGGAGATGGTACCCATATTTCAAGGTTGGTGGCCTTTTCATGAATGTAACCAACTGACCTTACCCATATGGTAGTAACATTTTCATATGATTATTTATTTACTTGATTTAGGACTGCATAGGAGCAATTGATGGGACACATGTCTTAGCTAGAATTCCTTTGAAGATGCAAGCTGCCTTTAGAGGTAGGAAGCACACCATCACTCAGAATGTTCTGGCAGCAGTGGACTTTGATCTCAGGTTCACATATGTGCTTGCTGGTTGGGAGGGATCTGCACATGATGCTCTAATTTTGGCTGATGCTATTGAATGGGATGATGGCCTTAAGAGTCCCAAAAGGTACCATACATCATATATACACAACATGCCAAATAAATTGCACCCACTAAACTGATAAATCATGTCCATTTGTTACATTGTCTAGGAAAATTCTATCTTGTGGATGCTGGATATGCAGCCAGGCCTGGGTTCCTACCGCCATTTCGTGGTACAAGGTACCACTTAAGAGAGTTTGGTTCCAGCAGACCACAAAACTAAAGAGAGTTGTTTAACCTAAGGAATTCTTCTATTAGAGTGACATTAAAGAGGGCATTTGGTGCTCTCAAGAATAGGTTCAGGATCCTTGACAATAAGCCTTTCCACCCTTACAAAACCCAAGTAAAGCTAGTTCTTGCATGTTGTATTATGCACAACTGGATACTTAGGCATAGTTAAGATGAACATGACCCCACTGAAGCTGCTTGGACTCCAAACTCCACTGATACTCCCTCTAAGCCAAAGCATAGTCCTGACAATGGAACTTGGGCAGAACAGAGGGAAGCATGGGCTGCACAAATGTGGCAGAATAGGGGTTCTTCTAGAGTTTAATTCCAATGTTGCAATGAAGTACTTAGGGTTTATGTATTGTTTAGTAGCATTGATAGAACTTGTAATATTTGTTGAGACCTATGGCACTTTGCTGTGATGTTTATCTGCAATCATGAACCTTCATTTGCTTTGATATTTAT
The DNA here is from genome assembly GCF_000263155.2 of Setaria italica. Classification (NCBI taxonomy): domain Eukaryota; kingdom Viridiplantae; phylum Streptophyta; class Magnoliopsida; order Poales; family Poaceae; genus Setaria; species Setaria italica. The sequence goes on along the minus strand of NC_028454.1, from coordinate 31,867,082 downwards.
CTGCAATCATGAACATTTTCTTATGTTGTTCTGGATATGATTGGTACTCTAATTGTGGTTAGAAAATGGCTGAGATGGGTGAGGATTTTGTTGGTATTGTCAATGAGGTTGGAGCTCAGGGTGGGGTGGCAGCTGGGGAGGAAGCCACCCCACCAGCCCCTCCACCCAATGGAGCCCAGCCTGGGGGGCAATGCAGTGGACCAGTGTTCAGTCTACCTTCATGCTTAGGAGGTTTCATGATGTGGTTGGGCAAGGGGTGAAAACTGACAAAGGCTTCAAGGAGGTTCATGTTAGGCAAGTTGCTAGGATAGTTTCTGAATTTAATAAGGTCAATGTCACCACCAATCGGATTTACAACCACCTGCGCAAATGGCGCTAGAGGTGGGTTAAGATTGTTAGGCTCAAAGATCTTAGTGGTGCTCTCTGGAATAAGGAGCATCACATGATAGTTCTTGAGGAGGAGCTTCTGATAGGCCATACCAAGGTTAGGCCACAACCATATATGTCTAACTGTTATGTGTAATTATTTCCCTTTATCTAACTGTTATACTATATGTTTGCCCAACTAGAATCACCCTGCCGATACCAAGTTCTTGAACACCCCTATTGAGAACTATGTTCAGACGGAGGTCATTTTTGGGTCTAGCCAGGCTACTGGTAGGTTTGCTATGGGTTCCAATGAACCCTTAGGTGTACCAACTAACCTTGGCTAATTTGAGGGAGATGTTAGATTAGAGAACATTGACTTAGGTGGTAATGAAGTTGATTCTGGTAAACCAAATGAAGCATCCAATGGGGTGGACAACTCAAAAGATAGTGATGACAAAGATGAGGAAGCAAGAGGTGGTAAAAGGAGGAAGGTGTGTGAGGAAGAATACCAACTCATGCATGGAATGATTGTAGCTGTTGCCTCTGTTGCAGATACCCTCAAGGTTTCTCAACATAATGAAGTCCATGAGGATATGTATGGTTGTGTCATGGCCTGCCCTGGGTACTCATAGGAGGCATTGATGTGTGCCCTAATGTATCTGCTCAAGAATAAAGCAGAAGGCATGTACTTTGTTCAGATGACAGAAGCCCATAGGATCCTGTGGCTCAGGACCTACCTGAGCCAAGCCTACTTCTCCTAGATGCTTACTAATTGGCATATGTGCTTTTGCTAGTAGCCATGCTAATTGTCTATGCTATAGTCTAACTTTTGGGGTTAGCACTAACCACTAATGGTGATGATAGAGACACCATTTGAAGTCTATCCAAGGCTGCATATATTTTTTTTATAGCATAGGACACTGGGTGTCACCTTCAGGAGGTGATGAGGAGGGAGCTGTGAGGTGTACACATGAACACCTGAACTTATGGTTGTGATGGACCTATCCTATCTTTGTTCTGGTTGTTTGTTCTTTCTTGGTGGTTGTCAATGACATGTTACTGAAGGTAAGACCATATGCCTGTGATGATTCCATTTTTTGCCAAGTGATGTTGTTAGGTAACATCTGATGATCTTGAGCTTGTGAGGTATTGGGACATTGGTGTTGTTGTTCATATTTCTGTTTCTTGTCTATCTATTTGGCTGGTTGTTCTGTCTTGATGGTTGTCAATGACCTGTTATTGAAGGTAAGACCATATGGATGTGATGATTCAATTATTTGCCCAATGATGTTGCTAGGTAACATTTGATGACCTTGAGCTTGTGAGGTACTGAGACATTTTTTGTTCTGGTGTTGTTGTTCTTCTCAAGTGATGTTACTTGTTTGTTCTTTCTTGTTCTGGTGTTGCTATTCTGGGACATTCTTTATTGTTGTCATTGATGCTCTAAGCTCAAGGTCAAAGGATGATGCAAAAATTAAAAAAAATCTTAGGCAAACCTTTACTCTACCACAATTTCTTTGATCATACTACACCTTGCAATTGAATCATGTTTTCTTCTCATTATAAGGCACAATGGCTTGGTATGTTGTCTATCGAGGTAGGAAGCTTGGGGTGTATGCAAATTGGATCACATGCCATCAACAAGTCACTGGTTATCCAAATTGTTGCTACAAGAGTTTCACTTCCAAAGAAGAGGCAACTGCATCTTTTCTTGAGTTCACTGGTGGTGGAGATGTCCAAGTTCCTTCTTTGGGTCCACAAATGGCGGTCAATACATATAGTTGGCTCCATATCATCGTTGTGGTGGAGCTTTTTATTATTATAGCACTGCCTATAGTAATTAGTTTTATTTGGAAATAAATTATGAACAAATAAGATAAAAACGAACTGGTCAATTCCTCATGCTAATGAACATTGGTGGTAACCTCACCAAAATGGTCCTAGGGTGTTCTGAACATCTCCCATTCATCCTACCAAATAAGAACTCTTGTGCAATCTTATACAAGAAAACGGTGCATCCAATTCAACCAAACAGCAGCTTGGATCATTCAGCATGATAACAATGTACAACCAAACAAACCTAACTGCATCAGGCCATCCTGCCTCCCGCTGGCCGGTACCACCCCTCCATCCTGTATGTCTCACTCCTTTGCAACCAATCGTGCTTTAAAAGAACGCCATAGGTTGACTATGTAGTACTCGAAGGTCTCCGCCAAGCTTGGTATACATTTCCTTTTTTATCAAAAATTGCAAAAGAAAGCCCGCTTGCTACACTTTAGAAGTTCATCAAAACACTAATATGCCCATTCATTGAAGTGTGCTCGTGCATTCAATTGGAGAGTTTAGATTAGCATCTATGACTATGCGTATGTTTTTCTAAAAGAAAACCTTACATATGCAACTCTTATGTGCTGGGAAAAAATTCTTGGGCTATTCAACTGCACTATACGGCCCTTATCCGTCTAGCAACTCGACTTTTATGGTGGTATTTTTAGTGTTCCAACTAGCAATTGCATCTACCGCCCCGTTCTGGACATTCAAATAAATTATATGAACAAAAATGCCAAACAATGCAAGCTTCAGCTATTTTAAATTATTTAAAGGTTGTACCTATGTAGTGGCTCTATTACACTATCCCTAAAATTATAGGAAGTTGGCATAGCATGTCTAGTCGTTGATGAGCATGCCACACTAATAAATAGCCATATTAATAAGATGTATTATCTTCGTATTGGAATATTTGTCATTTTACTTCCTCTGTCCCAAAATATAGCTACGTATTAAAAAAAGTCAAATCTTTTTAACTTTGACCAACAGTACCTCCAAAAATGATTCATTTCAAATAGAAAAGGTTATATAGTATACTTGGTTTCATGATAAATCTACTAACATTATTTTTTATGGTATCAGTCTCTATGATTATTTCTCTATTCGCAGTCAAAGTTGAAAATGTTTGACTTTGAAAAAATCTAAACGTAGCTATATTCTGGAACGGAGAGAGTACTTTTTAGTCACAACATTTGAACATTTATCTTATTTTAAAAATATATACATAAGTATGTTTGTTTTGTTTTGTGACTTAAATAATAAAGATATTTTAAGCATGAATTATTTTTCGTATATTTATATTAAAATTTGTAATAAGATGAATGATCAAATATTGCGAATAAAAGTAATAAATATTTAAAGGGAGTATATGACATCAAAATCTGATACCTGATGGTAGGTACAAGCACACAGATGCCTGTATTTGCATTGGGCAAACAGAAGAAACACTTCGTGATTCCCCAACTGTACAAGGAAAGCGACCATCCCTTTCACCGTACTTTCTTCAGCATTTCACACTTGCATTGCATGGAGTAAATACCAAAAGGCTATTACATTGCATCACATAATTCCATTAATTGTTAACAATAACGATCCTATGCTACAAGGCTTAATTACTCGGATGCGGTAGCGCTGACGACGGCGTACGCAGCATGGTTTACCCAGCTCCGCGAAGCTATCGGCGAGCGAGCAGCCGCTGATCAATCCGACTCCTGCAGGCCGGCGAGCACGACGGACCCCACGAACAGCCCGGCGGCCCCGGCCGCGAGCACGGCGGCGACGACGGCCTGGACGGCGACGAGCGCGACGGAGTCGTCGGGCACGACGACCACCTCGGCGACGGCGGCGACGAGAAGCGGCAGCGAGATGGACGCGAGCACGGAGGGGGACGTGCCCGCCGCGGTCTCGACGAGGCTGAGCAGGCCCAGGTCCTCGGCCTTGGAGAGCAGGCCCAGCTGCTCCAGCGAGGAGAGCGTGACGCCCAGCTCCTCGGCCTTGGACAGCAGGCCGGCCTTCTCCACCGTGCTCAGCACCTTGCGCCGCTCCAGCTTCTTGAACACGTCCACCGACACCTCCTCGCTCCCCTCCGCGAAGATGCCCGCGCCGAACCACTGCTTCGACCAGTTCTCGTCGTACCGGTTCACCTGCACGAGGAATCAACACGAGCAGCTTGAGGAGCTTGGCACTTTTGGCATGGTGAATTTCAGCAAAAGTCTGGTTGGGATTTGCGAGGGATGTGATGGAATCGAAACCGGGAAATGTGGGCGGAGCTGCGAGAGACCAATTTACCTTCTTCTTGGGCGCCATGGCCGTCACCTTGAAGCGCCGTCGGCTCGAGGATGGCAGGAGGCCAGCAGGCTGGGACAGCCGAGACGAAGAGCAGCAGCCGGAGATCGCTGCTGGTATCGCAGCCATTTCTTCTTCCTACTCTTCTCCCCGGCTGCAACAACGCAATTTGGTCCTGCCCTGTGTTCCCAACACTGTTTTTTTTTTCCGCACGGCTCCCTGCTTCGCTGTCCGCAGCAATCGAAGAAATCTGAATGTGACCACTGGTAGAGGGGCTTATCTTTCGGCTGGACCCACGGGCGAATTGAGCGAAACCAAGCCACAAATATGTCGCGGCGACGTTCCCTACCGGCCTGCCCGCAGGCCACACAACTGAACAAGCAACCACTGTACCACAGCCAAGCACATGGCCTTTGCCCACGCCTCATATTTTACCAATCTTCAAGCTAGTTGTAAAGCCCTTATCCAATTTGAGATTTTTAAACTTCTTCATGGTCCTGTGTATTCTTCCCGGTTCAAACTGCATGCCGTTTAGGACATGGTCTATGAGGTGACTTTAACCAATAGTTTCTTTGAAATATGATAAGAACTTCATGATAGATAATTAAATATTCCGAAAGTATGTTTTATAGTAAAGCTATAAACACCTATCTTATATTGTCAAAGTTAAACATATTTGGCAATAAGAATTTTAAAAATACATATATTATAAATCGGAGGGAGCACTTGATTTGGCCACCGGTCCGCCACATTGTTGTCTAAGTTACTGACGTTATTAGCCGCTTTTTACAAGTAAAATGACGGTAGATTTATTTGAAAAAATTTAGCTACATATATCACGTGCAAAAATAGAAAATCGTTGGCTAATCGTAGATTAATCAGTTGAAAAAAATGTCAAAGCTCACTCTGGTTCGAGCCTAGACGCAACCTTGCAAACCTAACGAGCTAGAAATCGAAAGATATAGTTAAGGCTCGCTATGCGTTTTCTAGTCCTTCTGGTTTCGATATATTTTCCTAAACCTCTTTAGCTGAGCTCAAGCTTAATCAAGCTTTAGCCAACCTTCTTACACAAGGTATTGTGTTGACACATGGGTTCTATGGCTTCAGACGAATATTAAATTACTCCCCTTTCTTCAAGTGAGCCACAGATTATGTAGTGTAGTTGTGGGGCTCAGGACTAGAGTTTAGACTCCAAATCTCCCTCCAATCTCCAAGACTCCAACCTAAAAATTGGGAAGGTAGGCTCGGTGGTGGTGGCAGGCGTGGCTGCTGAGGACAAGCGATTCGGAAAGGTTGAGGCGATGAGTCATTGAATCTTGATCACATTGCTTAAAAAGTGGGTTGCTAAGAGCTGCTTTCAACAAGATACCCACCGAAAACAAACGAGTAGAAGTTCTGAAGAATTTTGTGGTTGTTTCTCTTCGTTTTTATAGGTTTTTTTTTTAGACCCTCTTCGTTTTTATTGGTTGCTTTTCAGGGTTGAGAAACAGGGCAGCCACGCTGGGGATCACACGCAAACCACCTTAGTAGAGTGGGCCGAAGGCCCATCTCAACTGCCACAGGCCCACAAGATAAACCAACAGCGTGGCGGATTGGTTTCCTGCAGGTTCAGCTGGCAACAGGTGGTGACTGGTGGCCATCTTTGACTACGGGGGTGTTTGGGAGGAGGGGGCTAAATTTTGGCCCCCGTCACATCAAATGTTTGACACTAATTAGAAATATTAAATCTAGACTAATTACAAAACTAATTACACAACCCCTAGGCTAAATCGCGAGACGAATCTATTAAGCCTAATTAGTCCATGATTTGACAATGTGGTGCTACAGTAACCATTCACTAATGATGGATTAATTAGGCTTAATAGATTCATCTCGCGATTTAGCCTAGGGGTTCTGCAATTAGTTTTATAATTAGCTTATGTTTAGTCCTCCTAATTAGTATCCGAACATCCGATGTGATAGGGCTAAAGTTTAGCCCCCTCCTCCCAAACACCTCCTACCTAGAAATCACTAATTCTAAGTTGATTGAAATGACATACAGTATTTACCAATAGAGCAGGAGATTTCTTGCCTATTTTCACTTCCTGGCCTTGAGCTGATGAGGAGGGAGAATTTGGGTGAAGAAATTTACCTCTTTCTGTTCTGTTGTAAACTGTTGGGTATGGTTATAATTCCACTCTTCTGCCAAAGAAAACGGGGAACATCAAAGGTAAGATCTGGCTTTGTGTTTTTTTCAGGTGTCATATTTGCCCTGTGCCCTTGGTGACAGTCACCTCTTCACTTTTTTTTTTTCTTCTCTTTCGAACTCAAGTACATGTGAACTATCTGACAGAAATAGGTCTTGCCGGGGACGAGCTCTGTAAGAAAGTGGAACGGCTGACGAAATTGCAATAGTCACGATAACCTAATTGATCAGAAGCAATTATCTTATCGCCATGTATGTAAAATCCACTTGGTTTTGGGTGAAAAGTAACTCCATCACCAGCGTTGCTATGAGAGCTGAAGGTCACATTCGCAATTGAGACCTAACTCCACAGTGGCACAATCAGATACATGACAGTTGGATTCCTTTGGTCCATCCCCATGTGGTGGATCCGTGGATGCAGATGATAGTATTTTTACTTTTCAGACAATTTTGGGTGTTTAGGGTGCTAGGAATTAGAGTGATTGGTGAATAGCTGAAAGCTGTACTGAGAGTTTTTACAGATACATGTAGTATATATATCCACATACACATCCACAGATATGCTCTGTTCCGTTGACATTTTTGGATATTTCATTTAGGATGCAGCATTAGTTGGTGGACCTCATCATGTACATCGAGCCTACCGGTGTTCTGCAGTTGGACAGTCAGCATCAAGATATGTGTAAATCAGAGGTAATAAGTGGAGCAAGGAGGAAAAGGGAGAGGTTCCTGGGAGATTGCCAAGGAAACCTTCAGATCTTTCTACACTAGAAAGGGACTGTTTGATAGTAACCTTTAGATCTTTAACGGTTTGCTAGTGGAGATTATACTCCTGTACTTGTCATTTTGAGCACATTAGAGGACCTTGCTTGTCGCAAGGAAAATATACCGTACGATGGACTGAGAAAAAAATCACTATATCATTAGTTTTCTCTTAGAATTTCCTAACACCATTTGGAAAGGTAGAAATAGGCCAGTAGCCCAGTACCATCGTCACAGATGCTGATGTCTAGAAAAATAATGTCATGAATGGAGAGGATTATTGCCCTGCATCATTGGTCATCACAAAAGTCTGATAGTGCCATCATCATTAGGCTTCCACCTATTTTGGTGCTCTCGAGTAAGAGAGAGTTTAGGGGGTGATTGGTTGGCTTCGTATCTACGGCTTGGAGGGAGATCTTTCCTATCTTTCGAGATCCACCTAACGATATGGGGTCAAAAAGTCAAAAAAAAGATAAGTGATTCATTTTAACCCTTATAAAAAGAAAATGGATTCTTGAACCTCTTTCACGCTCATGTCACGTCGAGGTACTTCAGAAAAAAGAATCGCAAAATCCGATCCAATTTTTCGTAATCGATTAGTTAACATGGTGGTTAACCGTATTATGAAAGACGGAAAAAAAATTTTAGCTTATCAAAAAAGCATTAGCTTATCAAATTCTCTATCGAGCCGTGAAAAAGATTGGCTTGCACGAGAGAGCTAGGTCACGGTTGGCCAGATCCGGCGCATGCGATACCAGCATGATTGGTTTGCTCGTTCAGTTCATCCGCGATGAAAGGAGACACTGATTGGTTGCCTTCACGTACACACGGCAAGCTAGTTTTTACACAGGTTCGTGCATCCATTGCGCTCGCGCAAGCCTGGCTAGCCAGAAACACTCATTTCTCTTGTATCTGCGGAGCCTGGCCGGGAGACCCTTTTTGCACCCTGTGAGCTAGGTCCAAAGGCCGGTCCGGGCAACCAATCACCTTGCATCTGGAGAGCTTAGTTGGACTAGATACAGCGAACCAATCACCCCCTAGCGTGTTCCACTAAGCAAATGGAACCCTAATGTTAAAGGCATCTTTCGTAATTAAGCTCCTGATACCTTATACTACTATTTAGTGGTATATAGTATAGAGATGGTTTAACCATCTATTATTACGAATAAATTAGTAATTATTGCATCATAAGAAATATGAGTAAAGTGCATGGCCGGTCCTTAATTTGTCCGGCTGTAGCACTTAGATCCCCGTACTCTCAAAATGCATATTCGGCTCTCTAAAGTTTGCCTCGGATGTTATTTAGATCCCTATACTCTCACAATGCAATTTACCACTTAAATTTAGCTTCAAGTGTCATTTAGGTCCCTAGACTCATCCCATCAATAGAACATGATAAGATCAAATTTTGTGCTTTCAAGCAAGCCATTAGTTTTATTTGCACATTTCCTGACTTGTTTTATTGCCCATTTAGCTTCAACCAATATTCATCTTGTAATTTACGGAGCTTATAAGCCCATGATCTTAGTTTGGTAAGTGCAACTGCAAGTTATTTAAATTTGAACAATTTTCCAAGAATAATATAGCACGACTGTCATACACACCTAGCAAGCTAAGATATTGTCTCCAAAGTAAAAGATCATCGAGCATTCTGGATTCAGCACATCAATATTCTCTACATACATTGAGCTGAAATTCACTTTAGTTGACTATAATTAAATTTTATGTATATACAAATAAGGTTTTACCAATTTAATTGGGCCGACAATGCTTTTAGAGAGTATGTGGATTTAGATGACACCCGAAACTAATTTTAGGAGGTTAGATATACATTTTGAGAGTATAGTGACCTAAATGGCATCGAGTTTAGATTTATGGAGCTAGATCTACATTTTAAGTGTACGGATCTAAGTGATACATCCGGACAAATACGGCTATGCACTTTACTCACAAAAAATATTACAATGATGTCATTTGTGTTCTTCCCATAATATCATTATAGTACTATCTATACTATTCATGTATACTACCCATACTATGGGTGAAGTTTCCAATAGTATATAATTAATTAACCTGGGATGTTTTTATACTTATTCTTTTCAAACACTAGTACTCTAAATTGCGTAGTATAGTCTAGTATAATATAAGTATAAAAGGGCTCTCATAATTTTAGGAGTTGCGATGGTACACACGGTCAGCTCTATGTGAGGTTGTATTTTCCTTATTGTATTTTCGTACATAGCATATATAAAAACACGCTAAAAAATACTCATAAATTGAAGTTTTTTTTGGGGGGTGGGAATAGGAGGAGCAAGCCCCTACTGGTTATATATTAATAAAATAAAATTATATGTGCAATGAGGAGGGGAAAAAGTTACAACAAAGAGAGTCCCTAAATTGAAGTTTTCTGGGGACTACGTGTATGTACGCTGACAAGGAATTTACCTTGCAGTTGCCGGTGGTGCTGGTGGATAGATTGTGCAACCTGCAGCAGCTTCCACTCCTCTTTTCCCCCCAAATCTAGGACCCCCCCTTCTTTTAAGAAAAAGCAACGACGCTGAGCTGGAGGCTATTAATGAGTTGCCCGCGGCTGTCACATGCTGCTCCATGGCTTGGTGCTTGGAGATGGGAGGAGGCGTTCCACCGTGTCGGCACCCATCCGGGATCCACTCCACCAAATACCCCGCCATCATTTCCGGCCGAACATGCCATCATTCCCGAGCGGCGCGGCTTGGCCTGGAAAACACTCCAGCGACGGCCATACGGGTGTACACCGGCCGTGCAGGGAGCTACGGTCACGTGCCATGTGCTTGTGCTTTTGTGGGTTTCCAGGATCTTCCATGTTGATTCGAGATTAGATTAAAATAATCTAAAAATTTTAATGATCTCTGCGCCAAACATAAGCCTTGATGCCAATCTTGAGCTTTGTCATACTGGTAGCCGATTTGGTAGTAATCCGGAAGGACATACCAAAAACATTTAATTTGTCTTACGATAGTGCTTAACGCGTATGTCCAATGTGTAATAATCCTGCCCGGGTGCATTATTGTTATTTTTCTTTTCATATACGATTCTCTCTCTTAATGTATTTCGAATGAGGACTGACGCCCCAACTACCTTCATCAAATAGCTACACAGGACAAGAAGGAAACTTTGCCGCAAGTGCCCGGACGAGCACCTCTAATACCCTACAAGACGATGCTTATACATATATGCAAATGATTCTTCTTTTTGAAATTAATATGCAAAAACGATTCAAAAGAAAGAATCTAGCCAGACCACTCGTGTCCAATAGGAACACCTCTTATTGATAGATGCATACATGCATGTGCAGCTGCATATAATTTGTACTAGCTTTTTTTTTTCTTTGCAATATAATTAAGGGTCGTCTGGTTCCAGGACTAAACTTTAGCACCTATTACATCGAAGGTTTGGATACTAATTAGGAGTATGAAACATAAACTATTTAAAAAAATCCATTGCACAGATGGAGGCTAAATGGCGAGATAAATCTGTTAAGCCTAATTAGTTAATGATTTAACAATGTGCTGCTACAGTAACTATTTACTAATGATGAATTAATTCGTCTTAATAGATTCGTCTTGCAGTTTAGCCTCCATCTGTGCAATTAGTTTTATAATTAACTAATATTTAGTCCTCCTAATTAGCCTCCGAATATTCGATGTGACATGAATTAAACTTTAGCTAAGGATCCAAACACTCTGAGCAACCTTATTAAAACTTTGCATTTAATTTGCAATGGAGATGCCCTAACCCAATTTCGTGCGTCAACTTGTCGGTGCAATGTCGTCGTTACTTTACTCGCCCCCTATTCTGCAGCAATTGCCGCGCCTAACCGAAAGATTAATTAATCTGTTCGAAACGTTCTACCGATCGAGATGACGAGAGATGGTAACGTCGGACACGTACGGGACGAGGGTGACACGCCAAGCTAGCTACATGTGCAGTCGCGTGTCAGCTTCGGCGGCGGTTACGAATTTCTGCGATGACGCCTGACGCGCAGCCGCGAGAGCTGGCGATTAGTTCTCCGCTCGGTTTCGGTGGCTCGTGTTTATCCAAATCTCTCCGCCAAATACTCCTAGCCGGTAGCCGGTGCGTGCTGGTGCTACCACATGCCGTGCCGTGCTCCCCCACCGTCCTTGCCTTTCTTCTCTGCTCTCCAGTGTGTGAGCCTGGGGAAACTGCTAGCGCCACCCGCAAGCTAACCCAAACTTGTGTCTCACCCGATTCTAGAAGCGCCATTGCGATGGCACGGAGCTGTAGGATTGTTAGGAAGGCGTGTGTACTTAACCTAAAGTATATCCACCTTTTTTCCCCCACCCCACGAGCATGGACCATTCTATCTGGGATTCTGAAGGATGTTGTGGACCATTTAGCTGCTCGATACTATTCTTTACATATTTTGCTTCGTTTGGCCGGTCAACCAACACAGATAATCACAGTTCACAAACAATATGGTTTTACGCCCGAGAGTTGCTTAGTCAAAAATTAATATAGCTTGGTCAATTCTTACAACATAATTCTTGTTCCTAGTAAGAATGGGGAACGTCTGTAATTCGATTCTTCACGTCCGGCTTCGCATGGACAGCCAACCAACCTAAATAATCACAAAATATCCGGTGAATCGACAAAGTGAGTTCCGCATGTTCACTCCATTGCTCCGTCGGCAATAACAGAGGGCAGCAACAGAAGAAAAAAAAAAAGGGAGCGGACAAGTGGCGGGGAGTTTCGGTGACAGTGGTGGAAAGCAGCAGCTCTGACCACATTCCTACACCACCACGGCACCACCACTCCACCCCCCTGCGCTGCACAATTTCCTCCCCCCCTCCCACTACTTTATTGCACAAACCGAATCCCACGCCTTCTCTTTCTCTTTCCCTTCCTTTCTATCTCTCCCTCTACCTCCTGCTCCTCCTGCCGGCTGCCGCCGCTGGCTGATCCCTCTCTCTCTCTCTCTCTCCTCCCCCCAACTCCCAATTGCCGGCCGCTCCTCTTTCTATCTCCCCCATTGCCACCTACTGCCCGGGAGAGAGGAGGGAGGGGGAAAGGAGGGATGGGTTCTTGGGAGCGCGTAAGAATCACATGATGCCAGTACCAACGCCTCCCTCTTTTCTTTATCTTGGCATATTCTTCTCCTCCGCTTGTGTAGATCCTTCTTTTTTCAGCCCTGCTTAGCTTCCAAGCCGGCCAAGGTTGCTCACCGCGGAGCGTTTCTTCGATCGAAGCACACTCTGGTAAGGTATAAGGCAAAGAGCCACAGCTCACCTGTATTCGGGAATCGGCTCCCCGTTTTCCTCCTGCTGCAGCAGATTCTTCAGTTTTGGATTGACTCTTTTGTCTGTCTGGTTTCAGTTCCAGCTCCATCGAATGTTGATGCAAGGAAATTGGTAGTTTTTGTGACCGGTTGTTTGGCTTGTTCGAGAGGAGGAGCAATTTCTTGGCCGCGACTTTTAGGCGAATTTGGGGGCAATTTCAGTAAATTTAGCAGGAATCAGGGAAGCCCATCCGGAAATTTTTGTTTCATTTGCGCGCTCCATGATTTGGAGCTGTGGCTCGATAGTGTCTGCACTCTGGAATTCTAGTGCAGATTTTTACCAATTCCAGTCAACTTTGATCGAGCCAAGAGAAGGTATCAAATTGGGAGTTCCAGTTGGTGCTGCATCCTGCATTCTCCTGAGGCCATCGGTGGGGAATTTGTGCTCGTTGGTGGCAGATGGGTTGCTCCAACTCCAAAGTGGACAATGAGGAGCCCGTGAGGAGGTGCAAGGACAGGAGGCAGCTCATGAAGCAGCTGGTGCGCCGACGTCCTGAGCTTGCAGCTGCGCACATTGCGTACCTGCACGCCCTCCGCAACACAGGAGCCACCCTCCGAGATTTTGCCGAACTGGAGTCTGCATTGTCACAGCAGCCACCTGTAGGCCTTGCGGCACCTGCATCGCCTCCTCCTCCACCACCGCCGCCTCCTCCCGAGCCATCGATGACATCCTCAATGCCACCCTCGCCGCGCCCCCCGCCGCCTCTGCCTTTTAGTCCAATAACCACCGTAAGAAAGATGGAGAAGAGGGATAATGAGCTCCCACCACCATCTCTGGCTTTTAGTCCACCAGGGATAAGAATAAGAAAGGTGGAGAAGAGGGATGATGAGCTCCTCCCACCACCTCTGGCTTTTAGTCCACCTAGGATAAGAACAAGAAAGATGGAGAAGAGGGATGATGAGCTCCACGGGGATGCTTCTATGGATGAAGATGAAGATGATGATGATACTGACAGCTGCTCAACTCCTCTACCCCCACCCCTCCCACCAGGTGTAGCATGGGAGGACTTGGATCCTTACAACTCCTTGAATTTTCCATCTCCATTTGCTGATAGGAACGATAGAGAAGTGGCCTCACAGGTTACCATGGATGATGATCCTTGGGTGGAGACAAACCTCGAATTTGATGGAGAGGAGGATGAAAGTGTGCTTGACAATGATGATGGCGTTGTGAATAGGGTCCAGATGAATCCAGTGAAGAGTAGGGCTCTGGGTGATGACAACTCTTCAATGGTGGGCTGGGTGACAAAGGATTCAGACTCTACGTCAGTGCCTTGGAGGAATCAGAAGTCACTTGTACAGATTGTTAAGGAGATCGACGAGTACTTTCTGAAAGCAGCAGCAAGTGGGAGCGATGTTGTCATTCTTTTGGATTCTGCTGGCGGGCGGCCGGATGCCTTAGAGATTGAGACAAAGAAAGGTAATATATGTCCATGTACTGTCATTTTATACATATTTTTGAGATGTCAGTCAATGGCTTCTGCTGTATGCTCCTTTACTTTTTGGGTGGTGTCAATACTCTTTTGGAGAAGTCTATAAATCATAAAGCAACCTAGTTGATATTAGGTCAATGTAAATGTGTTACACCCTGAGAAATGAAATCGATGACAAGATATCCATAGTCCTCAACTGGTATAGAATTGAGTTGATTTAATGTGACCACAAGTCATGGATTTCTGCTTTTGACATTATTCATTCATATCACTGTCCCACTGTTCCCTAAGAATCCAGACTCGGAAAAGGGGATGTATCTTTGTATTGAAGAGAGAGAGAGAGAACATCCGGACCCTTACAGAAACAACAACATGACCTCAATAGATGAGGCTTAAGCAAGTTGCAGTGAATGCTCATCAACTGTCTCCAAATGAAAAGATCAGCAAACAAATCGTTTATGCACAACAACCTGTCTTAATTTGATCTAGTTTTAAGCTTTATGGGATTCGATGTTCATGTATTCTTTAGGAGAAGACATTCATGCTTATGAACCTATAATCTTTTATTTGATTTAGTTAACCTATGGAGCTTCTGGTCTACGTACAGTTTGGTTCTCCAAAATATTATTTTGCGTAAATGTATTACATCCATGGAAAGTGACGGTTAATACATTATGCTGTTGTAGTAGGGTGAAAAAGAAAGGACAGAGACATTGTCTTTCTTGGTTCAGCCAAACACTGAATAATGTTGTTTATTTTTCCAGTTACAGGAAAAAATTCCAAATCTGCGAAGGTTTTCTCCACGCTTTCTTGGAGCTGGTCTTTCAAATCTCAGCATGCTAACAGTGAATCCTCAGTTCTGAAGTCAAGTGATGCCTCTGGATACGGTTACCATGGCAAAACACTGGAGAAGCTTTATGATGAGGAGCAAAAACTCTATAAGTTAGTCAAGGTGAACTATCAGACTCCTAGCATTATTTGTAGTTGGTCTATGTTCCACTGAATGTATGGGATGCAATTACCCAGTGCAGTCAGTAAAAGGCTGTTAGCGAGACTTTGAGGTGCCACAGTTTATCTGGGAAATTGTTTCTTGAACAATGAACAGCACCTTTTTTCTGTTCTATTAACAAGAGAGCACAACAGCATGATGACAAAATGTTTACAGGCTTCCATTTTATTGGTTTACCAAAGGTGAACACATTGTTGATTTTTACTATCCTTTGTCTTGCAGGATGAAGAATTTGCAAGGCTCCAGTACAAAAGGCACATCTCAATGCTACAAAAGCTGGAATCAGGGGACCATGATAAGCTACATGCAGAAAGAGTTCGGGATGCTATTGAGGAATTGCAAACTCGGATAATTTCATTGGAGGAAGCTGTGAGTTTGGCGTGTTTTTCCATATCAAAGCTCAGAGACGAGGAGTTGTATCCTCAGATTATTGAATTATCTGCAGGGTAAGCTCCAGAAGTTAGCTAACTAAAATACTCCTACGGTAAAAAACTGCTATTTTAAAAGAAACATTCACTTGTACTTATTATTGTATTAACATTAGCTGGTAAGTTATTGGAACTCCCAAGTATGGCTTATTAACTTGTATAAGTCACATGTTCTGAGTGTTGTCATGCTGGAGCTTTTTTGTAATAGTTTTGACCGGAAGCTTTTTTGTAATTAGTTATTAGTTTCCTCGTACATAATGTGACTTTTGTCGTGGAATATTGATAGTCAATAATGCTGGCAACAAGTTATCATTGTAGCTCAGTGTAAATGCCTCAAATGTTATCTTTATGCTGTCTTAGTCCTTATCACAGTACTATTTCATTCGTGTTATCTATTCTGAACTTTCTTATTTTGACCTAGGCTTGTGCATATGTGGAGAAACATGTACGAGTGTCATCAGGTCCAGAACAGCATTGCTCAGCAAGGTAGTCTCCTATATAACGGACCTGGGGGTGAGCCAACAAGTGACAGTCAATTCCAGGCAACATCTCAGCTGGAAATTGAGGTCTCTGGATGGCACAGTGCCTTCTGTAATCTCATCACATTGCAGCGCGAATACATAAGCATCCTTAACCAATGGATTAAACTCACGGACTGCCTTCCTGATGATGATGGCTTAATGAAAAGCTCATCCGGAATCCGTAGTCTCTCCGAGGAACTCCAGCGTGCTCTTGAGAGGCTACCCGAGAAGGTATAGTAGAACCAACTTGGTCTTTTCTTTCAGTCGAAATCCAGCTTTCAGGAACCTTTGATTAAGAATATATCGTTTCTTTTTTTGTCAAAATAAGATACATATGCATTCTTCATGTATGAACTGAAGGATTAGTATACTCATCTGACATGAACTTCATCGCACTTGCCATTTAGCTATTTTCACAAGCTCCTCTCTTTAAACGGCTCTTATTTATTCAAACAGGTAGCAGCTGAAGCAATAAAGACTTTTATGTCAGCCATACACTCTATAGTTGTACAACAGAGTGAAGAGCGCCAACTGAAGAAAAAGTCAGATAACATGGAGAGCAAGTTCCAGACCCAGTTAGAGAAACACAGTGAAAATGCAATGCAAAACTCAGCCCAGCCTCCAAATAAGAATCAGTATTCAGTATCAAAGAATGAAATGAAATTGGATGCATTTAGAAAGCAGGTTGAGGAGGAGAAGGCAAGATACCTAACCTCTGTAAAGACAAGCCGAACCATGACGCTGAACAATCTGCAGACAGGCCTTCCGAAGGTGTTCCATGCTCTGATGGGATTCTCAGGAGTGTGCGTGCAGGCATTTGAAGGTATCAGCAGGTGCAGTGAAGTCGCTGTTAGCCACTCTGGAGCGGTTTCGCCAGCCATTTGCGCATGACCCTTGCTTGGATGGCTGTGATTATTCATTGTAAGTAGGCAAAGTATAAACTGGTTCCACGTGAATACCCTTCTTTCTAAAACTTCTTTAAATAGTTTTTGGGGATGATTTTTAAGTCAATACGGGCATATTAGTCTTGAATAGATCACAAAGTCTCAGTTTGTGAGGAGGTTGTTACTATGAGGTTAGTGGTAGAAATATGAAGTACCATAATTGAATTATGTGGCTGGGATTGTCGAAAGGATTCATGCAGATTTTAACAGCATGTTCTCACAATATGGTGATGCTATGTTACTCATCGCAATACATTTCCTGTGTCTAGAGGCTGTCCCGGATCACAACGACATATGATTTTCTTGTCATGAATAAATGCATGGGAAGCACTACTCTGTGCACAATCTCTGTGCACAAAAAAATTACCGCATTATTGTTTTTTCATCACATAATAAGTTCTTGATTCTATTTACATATTCTGAATCTCGGTCCTGATATGTAAAATGCTTATAGGCTTCTAAAGTATTTTTTTTTTCGAGTTATGCAGTGGTTGTTAACATTACTGTATATATTAATTTTAGACAATTACCTGTCAAAGTTGTTCCTTAAATAAGATTTAAGGTAAAATATAGACATCAATATAAATTTGGAGATTATAAACTGCATACTACATATAAAGATAAACACAGTGTTTATAGCCACCAAAAATTGATACTACTTGCAGGACAAATGATTTCCCCAGTGAAGCTTGAAAAGTTCAAAGTACACAATAACATGAACTAAAAACAGTTCATACTAAAGCTAACATCACAAAATAATCAAGAAAAACTAAAAAATCTTAAGAACAAAACTAGCAAGTTACTCAATGGCCTTCATTGTTTAGAAGTGAGAATTTTCGGAAAGAGACAGCATATAGAAATGCCATGCAGTAAAGCTTGTTTTCCACATAATCTGCTGTTGGAACCATCGTCTCAATCATAGTGTGCGTACTTTGAGTTTCAGCTCAATATCATGTGAGTGGGAACATGGCAAGGATGGGGATTGGATCTGAGACTAAGAAGTAAAAGATTGAATGGAGCACCCAATGTGCAGTATTGGTTGTAGCAGTATTTTTCGTTCTAGAAAAAAAAATTATGCTGCGTGTGCACCTGATGGCTCCAAGCTACCACCATCTTTGTCTAGTATGGGAATTTATTTTCACATGACATACCAAATGGTCCCGATATATGATGTGATTTATGGATCACACAAGACTAATTTGGCAATGTGACCAATGTTGGTTTTTAAGAAAAAGCTGTGAAACATGCTTTTAAATGGCCTATTAATGGTTGGAGATAGGCAAAACTCCAAAAAAAAAAAACTTAGAGACGTGCTTGTTTTGGATGGACATTTGGGTGATAACTCGTTTAATTATTTTAAACACTAAATTTGATTCATCTGCTTAGCTCATTGGTTGATATCTTTAGTTGTTTGCACATAAAGGGGGGAACACCATTAAAGACCAGCTTATCCCCAAAAGCATGCTTTTCCACTAGTTTGTCCTCGCTTTTGCCATCCAATCAATTTAACATTTGCACCATGCCGTGGTCATGGCATACCAGGTCTAAGAACACATGGCCATTTAGCTATGCTATGCATACATGAAAAGTGAGAGATTTGATATTAAATCACTAATTTGCAATATTGCGTAGATATGCTATTTCTCTTAGTTGCGTAATGCTTGGAGGGATAGACGTGGTTATGTTGAACGAAAAATATGGTTAGAAAATGATTCGCCAATCATGCACCATTTACAAAATAGAGAGTATTCTTGTAAGCTCATCTCTTACATGTAACCTTAATAATTAGCAAAGATAATACCGTGTACAAGAGCCACGTAAGAGGTAACATTATTTTTGAAAATAAAGAATGTTCTAACATTTTGGCACTTGAAATAAACCAAAGCAAAACTCTGGCCTAATCATTCACCGGCGACCTTGCCTCGGCGAAAGTAACAGCACCCCAGACCCAGACCAATCAACCCAAATCAAACTTCACCCAAACGGCGGAGGACGGAAACGGAAGCCCGAATAGAAAAGCGTGCTCTTTTTTCATCCTCTCGTGTGTGTGCGTGCGTGCGTGCGCCCCCCTTCCTGCCTCCCCCCACCTCGCGATCCCAATTCGATCCGCTCGCCTGCCCTCCCGATCCGCCGCGCCCTCCCCGGCCGCCCAATTCGGCCGCCGCCGCCCGGATTCGCGTGGGCCCGCCCGCGGATTCGCGCTCCCCGGCGCGCCAAACCCTAGATCCGCCGCCGCTCATCCCGCCGCCGCCATGTTCTGGCGCATGACCGGCCTCTCCGCGGCCTCGCCCGTGAGTACCCTCCCTCCTCATCCAATCATCACTCGCTGCTGCTTCTCTCAGGTTGGGTGCGTGGGTGTGCGGCTCTGTGCCTGAGAGCTGCGGGTGTGGTCGTTTTGTTTGTGTCGGATTGGGTCGGTGGATTGGATTTGGATTCGGCTGTTGGGTTGTAGTGCTCGCTCGCTTTGAATAATTTTCCTGGTAAGTTCGTGGTGGAGTTATTAGTGTATGTGTGCGCTGTGGTTGCAAGGTGCGTGATTTGCTTTGGCGAGTGCATTATTGTGCTGTTCCCGTGGATTTGATGGTGCTTGTGGAGCTGAGCGTGTTGCAGAAAGGAGCGATATGCCTTGGTTCCGGTTTGGTTAGGTTTCGTCACAGCTTCGGGATGACTGGATCATTTGTGTGTGATAGTTAATGGCAGTTGCGATGTTTACACTCAGCGTCGTGTCTTGTTTGTGACTCTGTTTTATGGGCATTTGCTTTAGACAAATGTTTGTTAGCATCTTCATTGACATGAAGCGCCCGGTACTCCGGTGCACAGGTAGCTTCTGTAGTCGCAGGAAGGATTTTTATGGTGTGTTTGAATATTGTATTAATTGCTATGCTCTTCCCTACATTTTTTCTTATTAATTCTGTTGATTGGAATTCTCCGGTTGGAGTCACTGATCTTGTATTCGTTTTAAGATATATGGGGGAACTGCTGCATGGTCTCGTAATATATGTTGAAGAAAAAAAGGTTCTGACACTTGTAATTTTGTTTCAGTGCTCATTTTATGTACAAGCCTGCAACTTTGTATATTGTCAAATTCCTTTTGTGAAGTGATCAGGAAATTTGATCTTGCGGTCAACACAAAATATGTTTATTCTAGATAGTCATTGCAAAGAGCTCATACCACAGAGATCCTGCGTCTTTTTTTCTCATTTGTTACCAACTTTGCTAACATCATGTTTTATTTTTTTCAGGTGGATACAATTCTGGACAAAGAAAATTTTACGTTGGAAGAACTTCTTGATGAGGATGAAATTATTCAGGAGTGCAAAGCACTGAATTCACGACTCATAAACTTGTAATTTTCTTATTAATTTATTCTATTAGTTTCAGCAACATGAATGGCATGTTTAATTTACTGTTGCAACTTACCTTTCTTTCCTTTTTCAGTTCTTGTGTGCGAGTTACAATATTGTAGCTTCACTTGTGACACATATGGTGCAACAGTTGCAGCACTGAATGATTTGCCTGTTAGAGAATAACAATACTCAATAAGAGTACTAATGAGATAATTTTATTTGTTTCTGCACTTAAATTCATCTGCACAGTTTAAAATATGGAAGACAAAGGTGCTTACTTGTATGCACATAAAATCATAGTTCAGTTAGCTTCATTTTTGGAACTTGGCACTGTTCTATATATGTTTTTTCTTTTGTTTGTCTTCTGCAAAGAGTTGGCCTTTGTGTTTGGATGCCTTATTGGGCTTTCTGTCTTGAGCATCACATATACCCAAATAGGACTGCTTTCCCCATATGTAATGCTTGAATTGTTATTTGTAGCTTACGTGACAAGGCCCAGGTGGAACAGTTGCTTCGTTATGTTGTGGAAGAAGTTCCAGAGGACAATGAAAAAAAGCGCTCTTTCAAGTATGACATTGATCTTTAATGTTGCTGTCATTTTCTTTAAAACCTGAGCTTTTCACTTACTCAAAACTTCTCTCAACTCCTTGTAGGTTCCCTTTTATTGCTTGTGAAATATTTACTTGTGAAATTGATGTCGTTTTGAGGACCCTAGTCGAGGATGAAGAGGTTCAAATTCTTGTCATACTTTTGCTCTTTTATAAGTTTCCCTTGTAATATTTTTAGCTGTAGATCATTGACATTGGGACTTATGTTGTTTCCCCTTTCCCCCCTTTTGTGTTGCAGCTAATGGACTTGCTTTTCTCATTTGTGAAACCTGATCATCCACATAGCACACTATTATCTGGTTATTTCAGTAAGGTAATTTAGTTTGTTTTCATTATTTATGTCTCAACTATCACATAAAGCCTAGTTTAGGTCTCTTGCAGAAGTTTTCCATGTGGTGGTTGGACTTCATTCTGTAATTTTTTTACTGAGCCTGAACTCAGTTCAATCAATCATGTGTTCTAGGTTGTAATATGCTTGATGCTGCGGAAGACTGCCCCACTTATGAATTATGTTCAGGTATTCCTCATGTTCTTTTTTAAATAATGGATCATTTATTAATTGCATTCGGCATACAAAGCCTAACATCATATCTTTTATTCTTTTCATTTCTTTTCATAGTTTGGTTTAACAAAGAATTATACACTCAGTTAGTTTTGGTCTCTACTGTTTCCTATCTGAAATCTTCTTTAAGCAAAATGTGATACCCTTTCACCATGTTTCTGCTACAGTACAAGCTTGTAGTTTCTGTTCAGCTAAGTGTTTCAATGGAAGATAACATTATTTTTTGCTTTTATAGGGGCATCCAGAGATAGTTGTCCAGCTTGTTGACCTGATTGGCATCACATCAATAATGGAGGTATGTTTTATCAAGAATTATTTTCTGATTAATGTACCATTGGGTGCACTTGGTTCATTCTGTCCCTGGAATTTGTCAGGTGCTGATACGACTGATTGGTGCTGATGAGAACATATACTCAAACTACGGTGATACATTGCAGTGGTTAGAAAATACAGATGTCCTTGAAATGATTGCTGATAAGTTTAGCTCATCGGTAAGTTACAAAAGCTATATTGCCCAGGAACATATTTTAGCAAATAAGCAATAGATACTTATTAATTTGGAATTGTTAGTCACAGCATATTTATTCATGTGATTTCTTGAGAAGAAATTGCAATCATAAATTCCTGTTTAAGCTATTTATTGATATGCTCAGAACCACAGAAACTTAGTATGCATTTGAGATGTTGATACCTATATGGCATAAATAACAGAGACTATCTCAGTTATTTAATAAAAATAACAGATGAACTACCTGTATAACAGTGCAAAATTGTAATATTGAAATAGATAAAACTGTGTGAGCTGAGTGTCGCTTGCAGTCAAATATATCCTCTAGAACTTTCAAGCCCTCAACAATGAAACAATGTATTCAACCCACCAAACTTCTAGTACTCGTGCAACCTTCATTCCTAATCTAGTTTTATAGGCAGTGTTTTAAAAAGCGCTAGGCGCTAGATGGGTTAGTGCCTAATCACTGGTAGGCAGGTTAGGCTGTTATCGTACAGGGTGGTGCTCAGGTGACTGATTTTTGAAAAAATCATGTAGGTTTTTTTTTTCCATCTAGGAATACACTAAACACTGGCTTAACATTTCTAATATAAAGACAAAAATATTTAGCAACTATTCTATGAGCAGTCATCTCTTCGCGGTTTTCTCTGTTACTATCTTCCCCTCTTGCATCTTGCAGTTTATCAACCATAAACCCATCACAATAAAATATTGGCATTTTATTCTCAATTCGCCAATTTTCCCTCCCACTTTACTCTCCCTATCACATTGCACACATCATTTGGTGAGTTGAACTTGATCACCTTGCTAAACTTATTCAGTTCAACTCACTATTCTCTTTCTGTCGCATTTTGTGTAACTTGACTGGTTGCTGATGCTGGCTCAGAGGAGCTGGGGCATGTAGAGGAGATAAGTTGCTTGTATAGCTCCAAAGGTTCATGGTGGGTGGTGACCAGCAGTGATGGCTGATGTGTTCAGTTTTTTGTTTATTTTATTTCTAACTTCAGAAACTGAAATTACTTGCTTATTCAGCATGTTTGCTAATTAGAGGCCAAGAGATAGCGTTAGGGGGTGTATTTATACTGGAATTTTATATTGGGAGACTGCTATTTGATAGTTGAGGGTGAAACTTAGTCTTGTATGATATTTGAGGAAGTTATATGAAATTTTCCCTCCCATAAATATTCGTAGTGTTCACTCGTACTGCAATTGCATTCCATTTGTTGTATAAAAAATGGTAGAAGTATTTTCTAGCAGAAAAGTTGATGCTATAAATTCTTTCCAAGCAGGATTCTCCTGAAGTGCATGCCAATGCTGCAGAAATTCTATGTGCAGTGACACGATGTGCACCTCCATCTCTTGCTGCAAAGATATGCAGTCCAAGGTATTCCAACTTTATTCTGTGGCCACATGTTAATCCTTATTTAGTTATTTTGGGTAATTTTTGCCAAGGAGTTAGTGCATATCTTGGGTAGCTTAATGAAAAGGTGGATGCCCCATGAGTCATAAAAGGGTCTAAAATGCAGTCGACCAAGAAGTTGTCACCCCATACAAGTGGATATTTTATTGTTTTGTTTCTCATCATTTTAATTTTTCTTTGTTATGTTCTATAAAATTTCAGTTTTGTTGGAAGGTTGTTCCATCATGCTTTTGAAGAATCAAGACCGAAATCTGTTCTGGTTCATTCGTTGTCTGTGTGCATATCATTGCTGGATCCAAAAAGACTTGCATCAGCTTCCTATCAAGCATTCAGAAGCAACTTAAGTCATGGGGCATTGGTCACTGCCAGTCCAGAGACAGTTGATGGCATGCTTGAGAGCCTAGGTGAGTGTTGGATGTTTTGTCCACATTTATTTGGTTTGGATCATGCTTCATCATTGCTAGGCCTTCGAAAATGACATGCTAGAGATCTTTTCATATTCAACACTTTCAGTGATTTTATGGTATGACTGACATAACTTTTTAGGCAACTTGCTGATGTTATTGGACACTTCTGCTGCTGAAAATGTATTGCCAACAACTTATGGATGTTTACGCCCACCTCTTGGCAAACATCGTCTGAAGGTACGGGATGATGGCCCTTTTACAATTAACCTTGGATTTCAGTGACTAATTTTGTTGCTTGAGATCTTTGTTTCCCACATGGATGGATTTGTGTATTGCATGCTTCCCATAATACAATTAACTCATTTTTTCTAGGCTTAGTAACCATTAGCCCTGTTCATGAGTCGGTGTCGGGTCCAAACCGGATCAACCCTTGTTTGGAATGGGTTTGCTGGTTACAGGGTTAAACCACATCCTTGGAAGTGTTACTATCTCAGGAATGTGAGAGTATGATCACTGTCCATTAGGGATAACACATATATAGAGTCCTCATGGGCCGTATCGGCCTACAGACTATATGGGCCTTGATATACTTAGCAGGAAGCAGGTTGGGTTTCCAGTGGTTTGTAACCAATCAAACTGGCCAACCTGTCTTTAACCTTTTAAGTGCCACACTAAAACAAGAAAGAGAACGTCCTGTGTGGTAGACAGTAAAAGTGTGTCAAGTAATGAGCGAATCTTCTTGAAAGAAAAACAGCACCGCAAATATTTTATCCAAATTACTCAGCCATTCACCCTACCTGCTATGCCCAGATCCATCCCTTTTCCCCTCCACATATGCGTGTTTCCTAACTCTTGAATGTTGAACACTAAAAGAAAGAAAGAAATAGATCATTTAATCTCTAGAAACAGGAAGCGTCGAGCAAGGAACACAGCTTCATTCTTCAATAGGTGGTATCAGGAGTGGCATGTGAACTTGTGAAGCACCTTCATGGAGGCAAAAGAGCTCTGTGTGACAGCATAGCTTTGTACAATAAAGGCTGTTGGCAGCACGGGACCCTTAACTGCACTGACCTGCGGACTGCGAGGCAGACAATGTATGTGGTAAGCAAGGTTATGGAAGCGCCATTGGTACTGCCATCTAGCTCTGGTGAGCAAGGTCACCTGGTTCAGACTAATGATGCTTCCAGGAAAGATCCAGGCTGGAGTGCTGGACAATCATTTGCATCTCCAGATCACTAAGCAAACGTGTACCTCCAGCACAATTGTGGCAGTGTCCTTAGGCCTGTGTCCTTAGTCCTGACCAGTTATATGGGTGACAGGACACTGACTTAAAGGCCCATAAAGTACCTAGGCATGCATGCATTTTTGAGTCCTGAACCCCTGATGGCATCACCCTTCATGATATTTACTGGTTTTCATTTTATCAATTTTATTGTGTCTTGTTTGTTTTCCTGCTCATTGTTGTTATAAGCTGTATTTATTTTGTATCTTTCAGATTGTAGAGTTCATCTCTGTGCTGCTTACAATTGGTAGTGAAACTGCTGAAAAGGAGCTAATAAGGCAATCAGCAATAAAGCGCTCAATTGATTTGTTCTTTGAGTAAGTGTGGATTTATTTTTTTGTAAAGTTGTTTTGTTTCTCTGGTTAAAATCCCTTATTTATTATTGTTGGAACACAGGTACCCATATAATAACTTTTTGCACCACCATGTTGAAAATATAATTGTTTCTTGCCTGGAGGGTAAAAGAACTGAACTTGTTGAGCATGTTCTTAACGAGTGTGACATTGTTGGTAAAATTCTTGTTGCGGAAAGACTTTCTTCTTTGTCGACAGAGTCTAACGGGGTACGTCACTGATAGGGTTTAAATTCTTTTGCTTCACTCTAGAGGTAGAATTCCTTTGTCATCTTTCTTTGTGACTTCTCTGCTCAGCCTACCATACCCTCGGAAGAGAAAGCCCCTCCAAGAATTGGGAATGTTGGTCACATGACAAGGATAGCCAATAAGCTTATTCAGTTGGGAAATAGTAACAGCACAATCCAGGCACATTTACAGGTTATTCTCCCTTTGCCATCTAGCAATCTTTGGTTTAAAGGTATTAGTGGTTTTCCGCTGACCCTTGTGTGTTGAACATTTTTCTTTTTAATAGGAAAATACCGAGTGGGTTGAATGGCAAACAAATGTGCTGGTCAAACGCAATGAAGTGGAGAATGTTTATCACTGGGCTTGTGGGTATGTTCCCTTTCCTCATCTTTTCTTTTATATGTATATATATTATTGATTGCTTTCGATTTATCTAAACATTGCTGCCATGCTTTGTTGAGGCAGGCGCCCAACATCATTACATGATCGTGGTAGGGATAGTGATGATGACGACTTCCGAGACAGGGATTATGATGTGGCAGCTCTTGCTAATAACTTGAGTCAAGCATTCCGTTATGGGATATACAGCAACGATGACATTGAAGAGGTATGTTTAACTGTTTTGTTTCCCAGTGCATACATTGTCACCTGTGTGGGGAAATGATCAGTTCCCTTGCATGTCAGTTCTCTACTCCATTAGTAATAGCATGCTCCAGGGTACTGCTAAATATTGATGATACATGTTGGTTTTGTGAATGCAGGCACAAGGATCACTTGAACGCGATGATGAGGTAATACTATATCTCATTATTGCTTTCCTGCTCATTTTAGTTTGTTTGTAACATGCAATGTGATAGATGTTCACTGCAGTTTCCTGAACATCAAAGTAAATGCAATCAACTTACGCAGAAAGGAGAAATAATACATTGGTGTTTCTTTTCGTGGAAATTTGAAATTCTGGATAGTTAGTAGAGTGCAATAAATTTGGATTATATATTTTTTTCTTAAGGTAGAATAAGGTTGAGATTCTGACATCTTAGTGGACTGTTTTTTTCATTGTTCTTTCAGGATGTGTATTTTGACGATGAATCAGCTGAGGTGGTAATATCTTCTCTGCGTCTGGGAGATGACCAGGACGGGTATTTTGCTGTCTTGAAATGTTTTGTCACCCTTCTTTTTGTCTTTACGAAATGGCTGATAAATTATGTATCCATGTCTTTATATAGCAGCTCCCTCTTTACAAATTCAAACTGGTTCACATTTGATGGAGAGAGAGGCATCAATGACCGTATATCCGATTCTGTTCCCTCATCGTCACCCAATTCTGAGGAGATATCCCTAGAGACCGAGGAAGCTGATGATGGTAAAGTCATTGGCACTGAGGATGAAATGGAAACCGTTTGCCTTGGAAATGGGAGTACAGAGGAGGCAAAGGATGTAGCAGAATGTGTCGAACAGCTAAATTGTAGTACAGCGAATGAGCCGTTGCAAAATACAGACAGTCTGGAACGGCATTCAGATGTTTCAAATGGCAGTACCGAAGTAGGTACAGCCGCAGCGGCAGAATCTTCAGCCCCATCAGTTGAGATTGCGGCAGAATCTTCAGCCCCATCAGTTGAGATAGCGGCAGAGAAAACGGCAGATGAACCATTAATGGTAGAGAGAACAGTAGGTGAACCAGCAGTCTCATCTGATCTGGACAATTCTATCTCTGAAGCTACACCGGGTGCTAATGGAAGTGAGCCTGCTGACCCTGAAGTATCTTCTGAACAAGTTGGCAATGACACTGATGTACAGCAACCAGTAAAGGAAGTTGCTGGTGAGGATGTTGATGAAACAAAAACTGATGCAGTCAAAGCAAGCGACTGAAGTAGCAACATGTCGAATTAGAGCAATTACTTGTGAACTCGGCGGTCTGCATGATTTTGCTTCATGTCTGCTCAGAAGCCACGGAATAGTCCGAAGCAAACTGCTGTACAATAAGCAAGTGTATTGTTCTGCCATCCACCGTGGCATATCACTGTACAAATGAGCACCATTGACTAAGGCACGCTCACCGTGTTGTCTGAAACTGGTCATTTTCTTTGAAATTTACCTCCAGTTCATGTGCTCTGGTCTGGTGGCAGTCTTCGTGAAGTTGTATGTGATACCTGAAAGAACATTCTTTGAGTGGCAACTGGTTTTGGCTACGTAGTCTTCTGTTTCTTTAGGTTAACTGTGGAACTGTAATATGATGTCATATTATTTCTAGTCTAGCTATTGTTGTAAGTTTATTCAGACTCTACATGTTTCAGTTCACCTTGAACATGTTATTTTTTATAAAGATTCCCGGCCCCATGTATTCAATTCTTAAAGACTTGTTTGATCAACGCAGTCGTTACTATTTTCAACATTGCGAGATTCATACTTCATTCCAAAATGCGACTATGTTTTTAAAATGTGGTGTTTTAGTTTAACGCAAAATTCACGAACAACTACATCAAATTAGTTTCATTAATTTCTCATAAAATATCTAGATAGTGCATTATTATTTGGTACTCCCTTGGTTAGGTTTGTCCTAAATCAATTTGACTAAGTTTACGATGAAGAGTATAAATATGTATGGTTATGAAATATGTATGGTTATGAAAATATATTTTATAACGAATCTAATGAAACTTGCTAGACATCAAAAACATTGATATATTTTTATATAAACTTGGTTTTAACTTAGGCTGGAACTAAAGGGATACTCTTTGCGGGACGGAGAGAGTAGTATAGATTTTAATGTTTTTTATAAATTTAACCAAAATTTCAAAAAGATTGTCTTTCTATAAAAATTAAAAATATTTTGAAGCCATTTTTGCTATGTTGATCTTTTAAAGCAATTTTTATTCATATATATGTTAACAAAACACAACATAGTTCGATTTGTACGGTCACCGAGTGTTCAGAATGTTCGAAATTGCTCGCTCTTCAGGCTGACAGGAATCCTACATACAGCTGACGTGGTAGCTAGCAGCACATCCGGGTTCACGGAGCAAGAAGTATTTTTACACGGACATGTCAAGCACTTTGCAGGATTTTTTTACAGATAATTCAACTAGCAACTACTCCCTCCGTCCTAAGTCAGAGTGTATTAAGTTTAACTAAATTTACAATGAAAAGTATCAATATTTATAAAAAAAAAGGTATGCTATGAAAATATATATCGTAAGGAACCTAATGAAACTTGTTAGACATTGCTAGGCATTAAAAGAATTGATATATTAAATTTGATCAAATATAAAATAATTTAACTTAGGATAAAATTAAAGGATACTTTTTTTGGGACGGAGGGATACTAAGTACAACATTATACTCTTTTGAGAAAGAAGAAATGGACAGCAATTCTCTCAGTATTTACAATACAACTTTTCGGACCGTTGCCTTTTTACCGGTTCGGACCGATCGCGATGCGGCTGCAGTTGATCGCCATCTTTGTCCTTGGCCAAGTCGAGGTGTCGCTTCCCCAACTCCATCAGGAAGCTGCGCTCGTCTATCTCGCCGCACAGTCGGTGCAGCCTCTCCATGGGGTCGTCGTCCTCCCGCGGCGGCGCTCTGCAGAAGAGCGCCTCGGCGTCGATGCTCATCCCGCCGGCCGGGTCCACGAACCCGACGCTCGGCGCGGCCTCGAGATGGGTGAGGTTCCGCATGACGATGCTCATCGTGCGCGTCACGTGGAAGTCCGTGTTGTCGTTCTTGATCCCCTTGGCCACCGGGTAATGGAGCTTGTAGCCCTGGCTCCTGTAGTAGCTGTCGTAGCAGTGCACCGGTATGGCGTCGTCGATCTCCTTGCCAATGGCGACCGCCGTCTGCGTGCGTCGATCGACAAATTAATTTCAAAATTAACTGAATTTGAATTTGCCATATATTCACATTCACCTAAATTGGTTTTTGAAAGTACCTCGTAGCACCAGCAGGCGGCGACGTGGTTGACGGTGTAACCGCCGCCGCCGAGGAGGAGCAGCGGTAAGTTGTAGCTCCGCATGAACCTGACGCACTGGGCGTGGCCGGCGATGGACAGGTTCTGGTTGCCGAGCCTGTCGCCGGAGAGCGAGTCGCCGCCGCACTGCATCACGATGGCCTCCGGCTGGAACACCTCCATGACCTTGGCCATGATGGGCCTGAACAGCCCGTGGTACCCCTGGTCGTCCATGCCCTCGTTCAGCGGCACGTTGACGGCGCGGTACTGGCCGTCCCCGACGCGACGTGCTCCACGAGCCCCTTCCCGTCCCGGGAAGAAGTTCTTGGTGCGCTGGTGGAACGACACCGTCATCACCCGGGCGGAGTCGATGAAGGCGGTCTCGACGCGTCGCCGTGGTGCACGTCGATGTCCACGTACAGCACGCGGCGGAAGCGGCCGAGGAGCTCGTGGATGGCGAGCACGATGTCGTTCACGTAGCAGAAGCCGCTGGCCCTCTCCCGGCACGCGTGGTGCAAGCCGCCGGACCAGTTGATGGCGATCTCGGCCTCGCCGGACACGAGCGCGCGCGCCGCGGCCAGCGACCCGCCGGCGTAGCGACGGCAGTAGTCCCAGAGGCCGGCAATGGGGGGGTTGTCGACGGAGCGGTCGTCCTTGGCGAACGCGCCGACGTTGAAGCCCTTGGCTGCGTGCGTCATCTCGCCACCGGCGGCGAAGCCCTCCGGGGTGACGTCGCGCAGGAGGCCGACGTAGCCCTCGTCGTGGAAGCCGGAGATCTCGTCGGCGGTGGCGGGACGCGTGCGGAGGCGGGCCATGTCGCCGAGCAGGCCGTAGGAGCGGATGAGCGCGTGCGCCATGTCGACGCGGCGGGGCACCATGACGTGGTCCTCGCCGTAGTCGACGCTGGCGATGCCGCGGTCGTAGTAGTAGCACACGCGCCGCTTCGGGCCGTCGGGGCACGACTGCGACGGCAGCGAGTTGCCGCCGGTATCCATCTCGTCAACGACCGGTTAGAGCGCGCGAGGGATGCAGAGTTGAGTACTAGAACAGGCGCGTCGTGTCGTGCGTGTGCTATGCGGATGCACGCCTTTATGTAGACGAGCGGACATGGTGTCCGTGTCGGACTGCGACAACCAAAATAGCATCGGAATCGACCTTCTCAGTCCGGATCGCAAGAAGCCTGCTGACATACGTTCTAGGACACATTCACCAGCTGGGGAAAAGCTTCGATTATAACAGTGCGGCACTCCGTACACACACCCAACCATCAATCAAAATTTAAAGGAGTAAATCTGTAAAAAAAAAAATATAGATATCTCTATAACCAGCAGCCTCTTCATCATCATCACATAATAATGTTAATATTTGTTCCTTATCCCCTCTTTCTGGTGCAACCAAGGCCGAGCTATATAGCGAGAAAAGAAAACAAAATTCGTTATGGCTGCAGCGTGCCAACCTGTAACGTTCCCTGAGGTCATCAGGTTAATTTTTTTGACAAATTACATTATCTCATGGTTATTCATGGCCATTACTTTCATCTCAAAAAGATCAAGCGATTTGTTTAAAAATAAAATAAAAAGGGCAAATCTTCTTACTGAGTTTGTTAAAAGTCAACAGCAATGGGCTTGCACTGGTGACCATTGTCAGTTGTGGATCATGCTCCCCGTTTTGGGATTGAGGACAGAGGTTCACACCTGGGGAGGTTCAGAATTATAATAAACCTAAAGATAAATGATATCCTGTCTAACACAACAGGTCTACATAGAAAATTACAGACAAATCCTTAAGGCTTGCATTGCTAGTTGGCTTGACTAACTGACATAGTATCCTGAATGATTTTCAGAATTACATGAGATGTATCAACAAATATATACAATAAGGTCGCAATTGCAGTTGCAAATTGTTTCTATATGATTAACACCATTTTTTCAGGGAACAATTAACATTATTTTATAGTGACATATGTTTATAATTTAAAATTCCAGACAAATAAAATCATGCGCTTTCAGTATTTCGACAAACATACCTAATAAAGGATTTTGACTCCTTCAATCCATTTCATGAAGCAATTAGATGACATTTATTGAAATTAGCCAGGTCTGATCTTACGATGCATACCACAAGCTTGGCCATTTCCTCATTATGCCACTGCAAATGCACCACCATTCAGAAGCAGGAAGGTCAAAGCAGAAGCCCGAGAAGACTGTGCACAGAGAAGATGCGGACATTTTTAGCCTTAAGGACAATATGTACCGTAGAGTTAGTTACTTGAAGGGAACTAATCCTCAAGAGTCAAGAAACAGGTTTGAAAGAGTTTAAATGAATTGGGGGTTGAAAAGGGTTAAATTATGGAAAAAGGCAAGAGGAATTCCTTCAAGCAAAATGGAAAAATTAAACTGGGTAATTTTTTAAGGAAATTACGGTGCGCCCCCTGATTGATTATTCCAATTGGTTGTCGAGGGGGATTGTTTCATTGACCACGACAAATTCCCAGGTTTGTGCAATTTGGGGTCAAACAAACATTGGGTTCCCAAACGGGGGGGGGGGGGGGGGGGGGCAGAGAATGTCTCACAACAAAAGATGCTGGGGGCCTTTTTCTGGACTGCAAATGAATCTGTGCGCTCATCAGGTCTTCAAAACATTATCTGCACATTCAGGGTTACCGTGTGAATATTAACTGACAAGCAAGTTCTCAAGAGCAGTCGGAGTAAAAAAATACAAGGAACTAAAACTTTTACGTACCAATAGTATTACTCTTAAGTCTCTAGGATAATGCAATGATTTTGGTATGATTAAACCCTAAAGATAATGCAGAGAAAGCATGCCCTCTATATGAAATGAATGCTCTCCCGCCACCGGCCATGAATGTATGTTGTTATCTGAAATAACTGAAGCCATATAAGCTTTCTGATAATCATCTTATCTGTCACAGAAGGAAAAAAATGATACAAATTTCGCGTTATAAGGATGTGCAATATTTGAACCTCCACTGCACATTTCCATGATTCCTGGGCAAGATGTCTTTGGAAGAACTAGCTTAAACTTCAGCTGACATAGAGCCGCATCATATACAGCTACAACTCAAAACTGGAATAACCATAAGCACAAGAACCAGCCCAAAGCTGAAATTTGTAGTAGCCACTAAATTTGTGGCTTGAACAAAAGAACAGTTAAGCTTTTGAAGTGCCAAACAACAATATGGCAATCTGGGCATACTCAGAATCCAGTACAGTTGATGTAATATCTAGAAATGTTTTGGTTGTCACTGGGATTTCCAGCTGCGCTCCAAGTGACACCACTGAGA
This sequence comes from Setaria italica, assembly GCF_000263155.2. Lineage (NCBI taxonomy): Eukaryota > Viridiplantae > Streptophyta > Magnoliopsida > Poales > Poaceae > Setaria > Setaria italica. The sequence continues at coordinate 31,834,022 of NC_028454.1, read as the reverse complement.
ACTCCAGTATGGATGTAGGCATGGAATTACATGCAATTAAATAACCAGTAAGCTGATCAGGACAGGAGTGCATCAAGATACATAAACAGAATCACTAGCAATCAGAGCTGAAGGTCCGGCAAGATGCACATTTCATACTTGCCAGCTAACTTTTCCGCAAGGTTAGATTGCTAGTTATTTCAGTAAGCATAGGTAAGGAAAGAAAGAGTAGCCTATATGCAGCAGTCATTCAAAACAGCAGAAATAAGCATGCTGGTAGTACATGATTCTAAAATAACCAAAGGCACATGTGGTATATTTTAGCTAGCATAGTTATGAACTTATGATCTCTGGAACATCAAATATTGGAAGTCAAATAATTATAGAATTGATGTAAAAAATTGCTTCACACCACCACTAGAGCACTGGCCAGACAGCATACAAAAGTAAGCTTATTAAACATACTCAAGATTTCACAGTACACCCAAATATCCTGCAAGGCACCAGTCTTCACAAGGCAGTATGCTGCAAGAGACAAGAATTTCTCCTGTCCAGACAACAATCCATACAGATATGAACCTATAACAGTACCAAAGTATAACTATTGCAGAAATTTCACAGTTCAAAGCTCAGTAAGCACATCACTTCTGTGGCAGAAATGTCATTTAGTTCACCACATAAAAGTAACCAACAAACACACACAACCAGAGTAAGAACACTGAACAGAGGAACGTAGTCAATATATAGATCAGGCACCATGGCCGTTCCAGATCTATTATGGTGCAGCACATCAAGAGCACTAGCACAATTTCACGCATCTACACACTAACCATCCATTTCCATTTCCATAATTCCATTCAACAGTGCTGATGACAATACTACTGCTACCAGATAAGTTAAACTGAGAGAGCCAGGACTACACACAACCCAACCAAACTAGTACTAGCACCACCAGACACGGAACCTATCTAAGATGAGGTGAACTTGGTGACGGCCTTGGTGCCCTCAGAGACGGCGTGCTTGGCGAGCTCCCCAGGGAGGACGAGGCGGACCGAGGTCTGGATCTCGCGGGAGGTGATGGTGGGCTTCTTGTTGTAGCGGGCAAGCTTGGCGGCCTCGGCGGCGAGCTTCTCGAAGATGTCGTTGATGAAGGAGTTCATGATGGACATGGCCTTGGAGGAGATGCCGATGTCCGGGTGCACCTGCTTGAGCACCTTGAAGATGTAGATCTTGTAGGTCTCGACGCTCTTCTTGGCCTTCTTCTTGCCCTTCTTGCCCTCGCCGTCCTTGCCGGCGCTGGATTTGCCCGCGGGGAGGCGCTTCTCCGCCTTGGGCTTCTTCCCCGCCGGGGCCTTCTCCGCCTTCTCGGCCGCGGGCTCCTCCTCCGCGGGCTTCTTCGCCGCCGGCTTCTTCTCCGCCTTGGGCGCCATCGGTGCTGCGGCTGCTTGGGTTTCGCGGCGCGGTGGGATTTGGTGAAGGGGGATGTTTCTATCAACCGGAGGAGAGGGGTGCGATCGGTTTATAGGCCAGGAGAGGCGGGCGCTGATTGGTGCAAAGGTAGGAAGCACGGATCGATGACGTGGAGGGGTGCGAGGCGTTAGCGCCGCTGCGAGTGGACGGCTGCGATGAGTTTCCACGCGGATTGCTGACGTGGTCAGAGTGTGGGCGGGAGGACCGGAGGAGCTGGGCTTCGGCGGGGCCGGAAATGCTTCCGTGTGCCCGCCCGGGCTGAAGTTAGGCCTGGTTTGGTTTGGTTTACATGCTTATTTTTAACACCCGTCACATCAATATTTAGATACTAATTAGAATATTAAACGTAGATTATTTACAAAACTTACTACATAAGCGGAGGTTAAACGGAGATGAATCTATTAAGCCTAATTAGTCCATAATTTGACAATGTGTTGCTACAGTAAATATTTGCTAATGATGGATTGAATAGGCTTAATAGATTCGTCTCGCCGTTTAGCCTCCACTTATGTAATGGGTTTTGTAAATAGTCTACGTTTAATACTCCTAATTAGTATATAAACATTCGATGTGACACGTGCTAAAAATAAGCAAACGGAACCAAACAACCCCTTATGCGACCCTTTGGGTGACCCACAATGGGTAGAAAAATAGTACATAATTAAATATTATATTCCATTCGTACTATAGGCTGCCTCATAGGACACATGCGGCAGCCAATTAGAAGTGGGGATAGATGATTCCTTACTATTTTGACGGGACTCCTCTTATTTCTTAACATCGTAGCTCTTTTCAAACTAAGGACTGCCTGCTATGGACCCTGCTCATATAGACTGATTTGCTAAAAATATTGTGGTCTGCTAAAATACTTTCTCTCTCCCTCTCCAATAGTTACTTTTGGATCTAAGGGATCACTGTTGTAGCAAATTACCAGAAATCAATCTCCAATACCTCCTCCAATGCATGGGCCCACACATCAGGGGTTTATTTATTTTTTTCTTTTTCCCCACCCTTCTTCCTCCCGCACCTCCCTTATTTCTCCGCTCCCAACCTCTCCCTCATCCCGACTGACCGCTACGGGCCGCCCCCTCCCGATCTCTCCCCGTTGGCAGCGCCTCCTCCACACGCTCACCCCGACGGACCACTATGAGCGCTTTGCCCCTCCGCCGGTGGCCTATGGAGAGGAGCGCGAATGGAGCCGCTCCTTCTCACGACCATGCGCACGAGGTGAAGATGTAGCGGTGGCGCCCGCTGGCTTCTCGCCGCGACCCTGTACCCTCCACCCGCTCATCCGTCCTGACCGCAACCAGATCCTCGCCCCTCCACCGGTGATGGAGCCGGTGAAGAGGAGCACAGACGGAGCCGCTCCTCCTCACCGCCATGGCGCGAGGTGAAGGCGCAATGGTGGCGCCCGCTGGTTCCTACTCGCCGCGGCGGTAGCTGGAAACTTCAAGGCGCCAGCAATAATCGCCAATAGGGGAGAGCATTGCAGTGGGTTGCTTCTCCCATGCATTAAGGGGAGAGGAAGTGCGTTTTTGGCAATTGCCAAAATGATTTTTGTATGGTAATATGCTAGAGATGCTCTTATATTTGCTCTGTTACAATCTTGTTTGTAGTGATTGTATTTCAATCGTATTTATATTTCTTTTTACCTGTATACAGGTGAAGGAATCTTGTTAGATGACATGACATAAATACTATGTAAGATGTAAGGTTATTTGTTAGCTGCAGTTAGCATGTCAATCAGTGAACTGCAAGTGCACGGATCATTTTTTAACTTTTGCATTAAAGCATTCTCTTCCCTTCGCGGCCATTGAATTAAATTTCCCATCCTCTTCCCTTCGCTGCCATTGAATTAAATTTCCCATCCCTTCAGTACCATTTCCGTGGGAGAAGTGTTAAGTGACATGTAAAATGACAATTTTGCCCTTATAACATATTTAAGCTAATTCCCTTGCATGCCATTGCAGTGGGACGGCATGACCTTGACCCAACGCATGAATATTTTTTAAGAGAACACATCTTCACATAAGCATCATAGGTGGACTTTCACATGGAATTTTTATTTCCTTTTGACGTACTAAATTTACAAGGACTGAAACATAGCGAACTTATCTAAACTCGAGATTTCAGATCGTACAAAAAATAGGAAAATTTTGATCACTGTACAAAAATTTAGAAAAGAAATCACCACAAAAAAGTTCGTTCTTCTCAATTTTATTTCTCATGCTGTTTACATAGTCCACAGATTCACAAATCCAATAATCCATCGATAATCCATCGTCGTCGTCGTGTGATACGAAGAACAAGGAGAAAGAAAGGGGACAAAGGGCCTGCTTGGCTCCCATTTGCTAAAGTTTACCGCCTGTTACATCGAATATTTGGATGCTAATCAGTAGTATTAAATATAAGTTAATTACAAAACTAATTGAACAGATGGAGTTTATTAAGTCTAATTAGTCCATTTGATAATGTGGTACTACAGTGACCATTTGCTAATGATGGATTAATTAGTCTTAATAGATTCGTCTCGCGAATTAGCCCAGGGGTTTCGCAATTAGTTTTATAATTAGCTCATGTTTAATCCTCTTAATTAGCATCTGAACATCCGATATGACACTGCTAAAGTTTAGCATCTGAAATCCAGCATTAAAAAAAATAGCAGAATCCACTCGGTGAGCCGGCCTTAGGGGGTGTTTGGATATTTAGTCCGGACTAAAATTCATGTCACATCGAATATTCGGAGGCTAATTAGGAGGACTAAATATGAGCTAATTATAAAACTAATTGCACAGATGGAGGCTAATTCACGAGACGAATCTATTAAACCTAATTAACCCATCATTAGCACATGTTTACTGTAGCATCGTATTGTCAAATCATGGACTAATTAAGCTTAATAAATTTATCTCGCAAATTAGTCTCCATCTGTGCAATTGGTTTTGTAATTAGTTTATCGGCATGTTCGCTTCAGCTTATAAGACGGCTGAAAAGGTGAAACGGCTGATTTGTTGTGAGAGGAAAACATTGTTTGGTGGCTGATAAGCCGGATGAATAAGCTGAAACGAACAGACTCTATGTTTAATATTCTTAATTAGTATCTAAACATTCAATGTGACAGGAATTTTAAGAGCGACTAAACAAACAAACACCCTCTTGCCTGCTCGGAATAGCAGCTGCGGCTGCAGCAGCCGCCAGCAGTTGCTGCAGGACCTATAGCCAACCGCACATATAGCAAGCCAGACAGCAGCAGCTGCTCCAACCAGCCCAGCGAGCAACTTTAACACTATGTAAAAAGAAGATTCTCCATCACATCAAACTTACGGTACATGCATGAAGTACTAAATGTATACGAAATTAAAAATTAATTGCACAGTTTTGTTGTACTTTGCGAGACGAATCTTTTGAGCCTAATTAGTCAATGTTTGGACAATAATTCACAAATACAAACGAAACGCTACAGTGTACTACAGTGCTAGCACAGTAATTTTGGCACTCCAAAATTGGGCAATTGAACATGACCTTGGACTAGCAGCCGAGCAGCTGCAGCCCATGAAAGGCTGTTCCGAGCAAGCCCTGCATGCGCCGGCCTGTTCCGCCAGGATCGTCATCAAGCAGCCCTGTTTAGTTGCCAAAATTTGGAGTGCCAAAATTACCGTGCCAGCACTGTAGTACACTGTAGCATTTCGTTTGTATTTGTGAATTATTGTCCAAACATTGACTAATTAGGCTCAAAAGATTCGTCTCGCAAAGTACAACAAAATTGTGCAATTAGTTTTTAATTTCGTCTACATTTAGTACTCCATGTATGTACTGTAAGTTTAATATGATGGGGAATCTTCTTTTTACACAGTGTTAAAGTTGGAATTTAAGGTGAACTAAACAAGGGCAAGCTTCTCCGGCCATATCTTGCCCACCCGAACATCCCGGCGGCGCACGAGCCCGCCCGCGTATGAGCGTGCGTCTTGCCTCAGCTGCTCACCCAAACTGCGCCTTGCACATACGCTCACCCAACCGAGCGTCCCGGCGGAGCACGCAGCGCGCCCGCCTGCGCATGGTCGCGCGGCTCACCCCGGACGCACTCTAAGGGCACCCCTCCTCCCGCGTGGCTCGACCCAGCGACGCTCGCCGGCGCGCTAGGTCTAAGTGCCATTGAACCGTAGTTTCCGATTTGGGAACTAGGATTTGGCCATTTGGGATAGGTTGGAGTCGGGCGCGGGATCGGCCTGCCGTTGTGTTTACTTTCTCAAATCCAATAGGAGTAGGCAATAGGAGATAGGGAGTGGCTTCGATTCCACCGGCGCGAAGGTGCGGCCAGAAGCAGGCGAGGCAGGGCTCTAGAGCGTGGTCACCGGCGTGATTGAAGACGACGGAAACGAGCGGTGATTGAGATTGTGGGCTCGTGTTGTCATTGGATGAGCCATGAGGGGCAAGTTCGATAGTTGAGAATAGTTGAGAATAGACAGAAGTGGCTGTTAGGAGGGTGGGTCCATCTGGTCAATGAGGAACGTTTAACAGCAGCTGACGGAAACGGCAAGGAGGGGAAATTTTATTCAGTGGCAATGAAGGGAAGTTAAAAGTTTCAATGGCATTGAGAAAACTCCTATAATTTATAATGGCATTGAGGAAATTTGCTCATTTATCAATCCGTGGAATAAGTGGAACGCTGGTTCTCATTTTATACTAATATTATTAGTGAAATTAAGTAAATATATTGTGCAGAGAGGCACACTAAATGAAATAGCAGAGATTGACGCAAGATAGTAGAGATTGACACAAGATAGGAAACGGATATAGATAGACGTTCCCTTCCAAGGATATAGGCTCACATGAATATGCTTCTACTACACAGATGGGTGCTTCCCTCACTAACTATTATAATAGTTACGTGCTCGCTCGACCTTTTTCCCTCTCTTGCATACTGTCACTACGCAAGGTTAATCAACCACTTTGCTTACACACACTCTATATCGAAGAATCCGCATAGTTAAATCATTATGATTACCGCAAACTCTACTAAGAATATGTATTGTACAGAACAAGAGCTCACATATATAAACGAGGCATTGCAACGACATAGATCATGATGCATTAATGGGCATAAAGAACATGTAGTAGCTACATATCAAGGATCCAATCAACTCTAGGGATGAACAGAGGCTTCACTCCATGATCTTACACATGTTGAAGCACAAACGGGGCATGGGATATCTGGAGAACACCCTGACCGAAGATGAAGATGAGAGGAGCTATGAGGGCCTCAAGCCGAACGACTTGGGCACCCTAGGCCGATCTGTCTAAGGTTTCCTTCCTCCTCTGAAGGTTTCCTTCGATGTCGGAAGTCCTTATTAGATCTAAACTCTATTCATTCTCTTGTGACGGCGATGGAATGCGATGAATGGATCTCCCTTCATGTCAGTGGTGGAACCAATACTTTGCTGTTGGTTCTTCCCCTATTTAAGAAAAAGAATATTCGATTATGGAAAATCTTTGACCTAAGGATATAATTAGTGCAACAGCTAACTAGCACCAACAAGGACATGGCCAGTGCAAGTTTAGCTGCTCCTGCATTGCAGTTCAATGTTCATGTTAGGGCTTTCCAATATCCGAAGACAGGCCCAAATGCATCTTGTACAAACACTATTCATTTATGTTATATTTCTTATGATATTGCAACATAGTCCAAAATACAATACATATGCAAATATGAGGTTATTTCAGATTCCAATTGGCGGGTTAGTCCAATAATGGCACTTAAATGGTTAAAAAAGGTGCCATTAACGAGCGCCAACACTATTGCGATGAGATCGATAGAAATGGTTTGATACAAATGCCGGAATGGCTATGATTCATGTAATCATGTTCATGTGCACACAAGAAATTGGTGTAGTTGAACGTTAAACCAACTAGTATTTTCTCATGTTTGCATTGATTTTCCTCAACTAGTCCTACCAGTAAGTAATATATCTCTTACTATTTCTCGATCACTACACTAATTTGTGTGCTAAGTTCTTCCATACCCTTTTGAATGTGTTGTCACCTCTGATTTGTGCTTAGCCTGCACCTCTTCCACAATGTCTGACACCTTTTCCTTTGCTTTTATTTTGTCATCTCTATCTACCTCACCTAAAATGTGAGTTGAAACAATATGCAAGTGCAATGTTTAGCTCTATTTCTTTAATTTCTCATAATATATTTTAATTTCAAACTGAGTTATCAAGACTCTCTGCCTGCAAGTCTCTAGATATATCTTGTACAAATGATTTCCTAACATCTTTAATTTCATCAACAGCTTCTCATTTCTGTCATATACCCACAGGAACGCACCATGCACGATAACCCTGTTGCCCTCTTCAGCTAGTTGCCCAAAACTAATAATATTATTGTATAAATTTGGTATATAATACACCTCAGCGATAAGCGTTGCTCACTATTCTTGTACTGCAGTAGGATGGGGTCCTTTCTCTTGATCTCTATAGTGGATCCATAACCGAATTACACTTGACAACCAATCTCTCATCCAACTCGCTAAACACAGCCCTCCGGCCTATCATATGGTTGTTAGCTCCATATATTGTCTATGTACCAAACATTGGTGTTGGTTTTCCTTCTATCAGTTCACTGATTGGGATAAAGTTTTCTTCATTTAGCATCAAACATCCTGGTAGTTTCCTCCTTGCACACGTCGGCAGCAGAGTAGGTTCATCATCTGCCTCATCACCACAAAATGCCTGTAGATGCCACAATTGAAACACTTGTTCTTGCTTTTCCCCCTTGCACCAGGCTTAGTACGAGAGCCATCAACCTCATGTTGTCGACAAGTGCTCCAATTGCCACGACCACTTCCAGCGCGGCCTCGCCATGCGACCACGGCCTTCACTACTGCTGCCACGGCCACTTGAGCCCGATGCACCATCACTGCTATGCTTATTGGCATGTGCATACCACTCAGCATGAGTGAGTAGGAGCCAGTAGGTGGTCCCGTCGTCACTACCACACTTCCTGCTTAAGCCCGCCCAACACCCGTGTTAGCATTTTACCGATGCAACACGGAACGACATTGGTGGCACGAGGCAACTACTTTCTCTGTCCCAAAATATAGCTACGTTTAGTGTTTTTAAAAGTCAAATCTTTTTAACTTTGACTAACAATACCTCCAAAAATGATTCATTTCAAATAGAAAAGATTACGTATTATAATAGTTGGTTTCATGATAAATCTACTAACATTATTTTTTATGTTATTAGTCTTTATGATTATTTCTTTATTCGCAGTTAAAGTTGAAAATGTTTGACTTAAAAAAAATCTAAACGTAGCTATATTCCGAGACAGAGGGAGTATGTTAGTAGAGTTTAGCAGGGCGCTGTTTTTTTCTGAGTGGAAGCAGGACGCTGTTAGTGGGGTTGATTGCTGCTCAATATACTTAGTTCACTTGTCAAATTTCTATCTCGATAGTGGAGTGAGGCATTCAACTTATTAAGTTCAATATATAAAAGACATAATGAGACAATATTTTTTAGAAAAATATTCTAAAACATAAGAAAGTTAATATGAGCTACATTTTTCTTGTCAGACTTAAAATATGTGCCAAACAGACTGAAACTTATTGTAACGTTATAACACCTAGCCACCTAGGTAACCAACACTCACTGTAAGTAACAAAACAATAGCAAGATGCTTCTCCTTGTCTATAAGACTAGGCAATATAAATGATACAATATCCAAAAAAATCCAAACCCAAAAGAAAAACAATACTACATAAGCACGACACATACACCTAGCAAACACAAAAGTCGTCCTTAGATTTGCTTGCTTGCCTTTGCCATCTCACTGCTCTTTAGCTTCTTATACTTTGTAGTTGCGTGATGCCATCTTCTCTTAAAACTATGAGCCAAATCAAACGATAAGTATATTTCACCAAAAGAGCTTAATGATAGATGCTGCATGTACATTAAAAAAAAGACCCTATCACTTAGCTAGCTGAACTAATCACCAAAAGAAATAAAAAATGATAATGAAGTAGATTATGAACCACCTTTTTATTTCTTTTCCTTTCAATGGTTGAGCCCAAAATGTGCAAAGCAAATCAGAATATTCTATTTCATAGAATGATTCCATTCTTTCCTGATACAACATATAAAATCAAGCAAGATAAAACCATCTGAAGGTATTTCTCCCCAAAACTTCAAGACATGCCAATCCAAATAACAAAAAGCTCTCCCAAAATAAACAACGGGCCTGTTTGTATCCGCTTATTTTCCGCTTATGGGTGAAAATAAGCGATAAGCCCACCCAAACGCCTAGCTTATTTTCCGCTTACCACTCAAGCCGCTTATCCCACAATCTAGAAAACAACTAGTGGCCCGCTTATTCTCTACGCGGTCTCAGGGCCGCTTCTCGGGCAAGCGAAGCGCTTTTTCCCCGATACCCTCACCCGTCCACCGCCTACCGCTCTCCGACCGGTGCCAGCGCCGGCTACTCCGTCTGTCACCCACCTGCCTCCACCGCTTGCTTGCACAAATCCCGCCCAGATCCCGCCGCCGCCGGTCGCCAGCACTCCTGCCTAGATCCCGTCGCCGCCGGTTCCGTTCGCCGCCCGCCGCCGGCCGGCCCTGCGCTTGGCCTCCGGCCGCCCCTGCGCTTGGGCCCCTGCGCTTGGCCTCCGGCCGTCCATGTGCTTGGGCCCCTGCGCTTGGCCTCCGGCCGGCCGTGCGCTTGGCCTCCAGCCGCCCCTGCGCTTGGGCCCCCTGCGCTTGGCCTCCGGCCTGCCGTGCGCTTGGCCTCCGGCCGCCCCTGCGCTTGGCCTTGGCGGAGTGCTGGCCGTCTGCTGCTTGGCCTCCAGCTGCCCCTGCTGCTTGGCCCCTGCGCTTGGCCTTAGCGGAGTGCTGGCCGTGAGTGCTGGAATTTACAAACCTGTGTTATTTCCCATATGGATTTCTCCGTTCCAGTGTAGACAGAGGGAGTTCAAAGGTTATTGATGTCAGCCGTAACATGGGTAGAAGCTCCAGAATAAAAGAATAAATCTGAAGTGCTGCTGAGTGCTGACCATGAGCAGCATTTGAGCTGGCCGTGCATGATGTTGTTGTTGTTGAGAAGGAGCTATGGGTGCATTGCATGATGTTATTGTTGTCGTATAGTTTCGTGATTCGTTGTTGTACCCATGACGGATATTTCCATACTAGACCGATCTATTGTATGAATTTTATATTATTGTAATGAAATTTCTATTTAACAAACTTCAAAAATATTAGAATTATTATCTTCTCTTTAGATTCACAACAAAACTGAGCTATTATCAGCCTCAGGGGCATTCAGGTCAATTTACCAGTCAGGACAAACAATCGACACAAAATAATCAGGATTGCCAAACACCTAGCTTATTCAGACAGCGGATTCTCCAGACAGCAGGCTTATCAGATAAGCATGCTTGCCAGATAAGCGAGTTCCAGAAAAGCGTATACAAACAGGGCCAACATAACACAAACCACAACACACATGACATAGCAAAGGAAAACAAAAGCAAAAAAGAAAATGAAAAACACTCTTATCATCTCACCTTTGTGCTGTTGTGCAGCTGTGCTGTGCGGTGCCATTTCCTAAAATTACACACCAAACCAAACTGAAAAAAAGCAAACTATATCTTTTCCAGCTAGAGATATGAAATTACAAGGATCCCATCTATAAGTATCGGGAAGATAATTTTACTCCCCACCCTGACCTAAAACCCTCACCTTATCTTCTCGTCTTCTCGACGCCTCCCCCCGGCCTCCCCGCTTCTCCTCGAATCCTACCGCTGCTGTTTTCTTGCTTCCTTGCGTGCTGGCGGAGCAAGAGGCGGCTATGGCCACCACAACTGACGCCGCCGCAGTCGCGCCCGTGGAAGAAGAGAACCCCGCCCCGGTGGCGGCGGAGGCGGCCGCTGAGGAGGACCCGACCAAGAAAGTCGAGCCGGCCATGGACATCACCACCGACGCCGCCCCAGTCGCGCCGCCCCTGGAGGACGAGAAACCGGCTCCAGCGGCGGGCGAGGAGGAGCCTCGGGAATATTCCGAGTCGAAGGAGATCAAGGCGGGTCGGGGAGAGGAGGAGGAGGTGAGATTGGAGGGGCACGGTGAGGGGTTTGGGGGTCCGGAGGCCGAGAACGGCGAGGCGAAGGGTGCCGGAGGAGGTGGTGACGGCGGGAAGGTGGAAGAGGCGGAGGAGGATGTTAAAGGTGTGAGCCAGGGCGCGGCGGAGGCCGAGAAGGACGACGTCGGCGGAGAAGCTGTGGCGGCGCCCGCGCCAGCCGTGGAGTCCAAGTCGGAGACCGGCGAATTGGGGGAGGAGGATGCTTCTCTGGCTTCCCCTGATGCGCCGGAAGGTGATGAGAAGGGTGGATTGCGGGAGGAGCAGGAGGAAGCAGGTGCTGCTGTGGAGGCCGAGGCTGTGGATAAGGTAGCGGATGACGGGCAGTCGGCAGTGGCCGAGGAGGAGAAGCGGGAACCGGAAGCTGCCAAGGGAGAGGAGGTAGTTTCTGGGGGTGGAGATGTTGGTGAATTGGGCGATGAGAAGGAGGTTGAGTTCTCTGCTAGGAGCATGGAGGTGACCAAACCAGAGGATAAGGTGCCTGTTGCTGAATCTAATGGTGAATTAGCTGACAAGAAGGGAGCCAGCGATGATGTGGTGGCTCTGGGAAGTGAAGAAGCCCTGGAAGAATCAACTAACAAGGGTGCCGATGTTGAAGACGAGGCCGCCAACCCTGAGCCAGCCAGCGAGCCGAGTCCAGTGGTAAGTTGAGCATCCTCAGTCTGGTTTTGTTGCTTACAGCGTTGATGCTAGTGGTGATGTAAACAAATTTAAATGATGCATCAATACAGGTTCTGAATGATGCAAGCGCAGAGGAGCCTGCTCCAGCATCTGCAGACAGTGTGATTGAGGATAGCCCTGAGAAAGGGCAGAATGCTGAAGGCCAGGATGCTGCCAGTGAAGCCCCAAAGGAATCAACTAACATGGATGCTGATCTAGAAGATGAGGCTGCCAAGGTTCAGCCATCCAGCGAGACGAGTCCAGTGGTAAGTGGGCGTACTCAATCTGATTTTGTTTCTTATAGCGTTGATGCTAGTGGTGATGTAGACAAATTTAAATGGTGCACCAATCCAGGTTGTGAATGATGGAAGTGCAGAGGAGCCTTCTCCTGCACGTACAGACAGTGTGATTGAGGATAGCCTGGAGAAAGAGCAGGCTGCTGAAGAGCAGGCTGCTGCCAGTGAAGCTGTGGAAGATGCTGGTGCCAAGAAACTCAAAGAGGTTGAAAATGGTGCTGCTGCTCCAGAGCTAGCTCCAGAATCAAGCAATGAATATAATGGTGCTGATGAGACTAAAGGTGCTACTGAGGTTGCTGACCATGAAGAGGAGGCTGGTGACAGTGACATAATTGAGGCAGAGGCTGTGGCAGATGTTGAGGATGGGGTTGGTAATGAGGCTGATGAGGATGATGATGGGGCAAACTCTGACACGAGTCCTGCGCGGGTTGCTATCTTAGAGAGCTCTGAAGCTGCAAAGCAGATCATGAAGGAGCTTGCAGAAGGATCCTCTCGTGGTAGTGTGTCTGGCTCAAGAGACTTCGCTGAAAGCATGGATGGGCAGATTATGCTTGATGATTCAGAGGATGATGATGATGACGATGAAGAAGATGGGGATGAGAAGGGATTTGATTCTGCTGCCCTGGCTGCCCTTCTGAAAGCGGCCACTGGTGGATCATCAGATGGGAATATCACAGTTGCTTCCCAAGATGGTTCTAGAATATTCACCATGGATCGACCTGCTGGTCTGGGTTCATCAGCAACTTCTCTGAGGCCTACTGCTCCTCGACAACCTGCTAGGCCAAACCCATTCAGCCCCTCGGAGCTTGCGGTTACTGCTGATCCTACTGAAGAGATGACTGAGGAAGAGAAGAAGTTGCATGACAAAGTTGAGTTGATTCGGGTGAAGTTTCTACGTCTGGTTTACAGGCTGGGAGCTACTCCTGAAGAAACAGTAGCAGCACAAGTTTTGTACCGTTTGAGCCTTGCTGAGGGTATCCGACACGGAAGGCAGACCAACCGAGCTTTCAGCCTTGATAATGCACGGAGGAAGGCCTTACTTCTTGAAGCAGAGGGAAAAGAGGATCTGGACTTCTCATGCAACATACTTGTTCTAGGAAAGGTTGGAGTTGGCAAAAGTGCAACTATCAATTCTATTTTTGGTGAAGAGAAGACCAGAACTGATGCCTTTAGCTCAGCGACCACCAATGTGCGGGAAATTGTTGGTGTTGTGGATGGCGTCAAGATTAGAATCATTGATACACCAGGCCTTCGATCCAATGTGATGGATCAAGGATCAAACAGAAAGGTTCTTTCTGCTGTCAAGAAATTTACCAAGAAATGTCCCCCGGATATTGTTCTGTATGTTGATCGTCTGGATAGTCTGAGCCGTGATCTCAATGATTTGCCTCTTCTGAAAACCATTACTGCTGTTCTTGGTTCATCCATATGGTTCAACGCCATTGTTGCGCTCACACATGCTGCCTCTGCTCCTCCTGAAGGCCTCAATGGTGCTCCCATGACATATGAAGTTTTGATGGCTCAGAGATCCCACATCATCCAGCAATCCATCAGGCAGGCTGCTGGAGATATGCGTTTGATGAACCCAGTAGCCCTTGTTGAGAACCATCCTTCTTGCAGGAGAAACCGTGAGGGCCAGAAAGTGCTTCCAAATGGCCAAAGCTGGAGGCATCAGATGCTGCTTTTGTGCTACTCATCAAAGATATTATCAGAAGCCAACTCACTTCTGAAGCTTCAGGACCCTAATCCTGGAAAACTCTTTGGGTTCCGTTTCCGCTCCCCGCCTCTTCCCTTCCTGCTGTCCTCACTCTTGCAGTCAAGAGCCCACCCCAAACTTTCTGCTGAGCAGGGTGGCAATGAAGGTGATTCTGATATTGAATTGGATGATTATTCTGATGTGGAACAAGATGATGAAGAAGAAGAATATGATCAGCTTCCACCCTTCAAGCCCTTGACCAAAGCTCAGCTTTTGAGGCTCACAAAGGAGCAGAAGAATGCATATTTTGATGAGTATGACTACAGGGTCAAGCTTCTCCAGAAGAAACAATGGAAGGATGAGATCCGCAGGTTAAAGGAGATGAAGAAGAGGGGGAAAACTGATCTGGATGATGATTATGGGTATGCTAATATCGCTGGTGAGAATGATCAGGACCCTCCTCCAGAGAATGTATCAGTTCCCTTACCTGACATGGTGCTGCCTCCTTCATTTGATTGTGATAATCCCACATACCGGTATCGCTTTCTGGAGCCAACTTCAACTGTCCTTGCAAGGCCTGTTTTAGATGCGCATGGGTGGGATCATGACTGTGGTTATGATGGAGTAAGCGTTGAAGAGACACTAGCTATCCTTAACAGGTTCCCAGCAAACGTAGCAGTTCAGGTCACCAAGGACAAGAAGGAATTCAGCATCCATTTAGACTCGTCCATTGCAGCAAAGCATGGAGATAATGCCTCATCTCTTGCTGGTTTTGATATCCAGACTGTTGGGCGGCAGCTTGCATATATTCTCCGTGGTGAGACCAAAATCAAGAATATCAAGAAGAACAAGACCACAGGAGGATTCTCAGTAACTTTCCTGGGCGACATTGTGGCAACTGGACTGAAGGTCGAGGACCAGCTCTCTCTTGGGAAGAGGTTGTCACTAGTTGCGAGCACTGGTATGATGAAAGCCCAAGGGGACACTGCATATGGAGCTAACTTGGAGGCACGCCTTAAGGATAAAGACTACCCAATTGGCCAGTCCCTGTCAACCTTGGGTCTTTCTCTGATGAAGTGGCGCCGGGACCTTGCTCTGGGTGCTAACTTGCAGTCACAGTTCTCCATCGGAAGGGGCTCGAAGATGGCGGTTCGACTTGGTCTGAACAACAAGCTGAGTGGGCAGATCACCGTCAGGACAAGCACCTCAGAGCAGGTTCAGATCGCACTTATGGGTCTCGTGCCGGTTCTAGCTTCCATCTACCGGAGCTTCCGGCCCAGTGAACCGTCGTTTGCTTATTAGCCTGTCAGGAACTACTTATTTGATCACCATATCATTTCTCATCCTTTACATATGAACCATATTTCCTGTCATTTCAGTTTACTCTTTTGTAATTGGCAGATTGTTCCTGTCATAATTTTGTCTGAAGAAGGTTGTGAGTTTTGTCTGGAACTATAGCTGAATAATGTCGAGGGATCTATTGTCCTTGTGGTTATCAATCTATTACAGTGTTGCTATTGCTAAAGGCTATTCTGTATAATCTGTCAATAGTTCTGCTTTGCTAATAGTGCTGATGTTGTGATTAATGTTACTAGCTGGCGAGAGCATGCCTTGCATCTGGCTGCTAACGTCTATGATCTTTGTGGTTATCAGTCTTTTATCGTTTTGAGATCCAGAAGTACTGGTGCTTAGACTGCTGGAGCAGCACATGTTTCTGCATATGCATCATACTGAAGACCTGAACTCTTTATGTTTATCAGTAGACAGTAGTTTAAGTGCATGCTTTTGCATCAGATTGTAGAGATGTCATTCAAGATGCATCGTGGATCCAGAAGTTTTACTCAGAATTTTTTACTTCTTGCTATGCTTCTTACGATGTGCTTCCTCTGCTTGGTGGAATTCTTGTGGTCAGATTCCTGCAGGCAGGCGATGGCAGTGTATGTGCCTGGAGATACTGCTGAGCTTTCCATCACTGTCACTTCATCCGGAGTTCAGTATTGCAACGTGAGCTATTCCCTGACCTATGCAATCCGTCCCCGCGGATAGTAGTTCTACGGCTCTTCGGTTCCCTGCTCTTTCTAACAACTGCACCATCAACATCTTAACTAAACCGTGTGGTGGTATAATTATTTGAGTGCTGGTTCGTTCTTGCTAGAGCATTCTTTGGGATTTCAAATTCATGTTCACGAATAACCTTCAATAACCTCTCTCCTCGGATTATGAGAAGAAGCATCTAGAAAATTTAGCTCGACCCCGTCCAGCTCTTTTTTCAGATTTTTTTATTTTTTCTTTTATGAATTTGCAAAAATAAATAGGCGATCCAAAAATTTGCAGAAATGGACCCCTACCGACGGATCAAACGGCTACCACCGTCTCAACCGGCAGTAAAAGAAGTTACCGGCGGGTGAAACGGCGATAACTTTGTGCGTGCGCCACGTCAGCTGCCAAATCCGCTTACCGCTGTCTGATTCGGCGGGTGGCACACAAGTTGCTGTGGCGCGTGGGACGAGGCAGTTTTTGTCGGATGGCACGACGGTATCCGGTTTCCGCCGGATCAGGGGGAGGTAACAGGGCGACGCCGATTCAAACGGCTGGAGCGGGATGTTACCATCGCCTGATTCGGCGGTAGCTAGCCCGCGCCTTTAAAATGAGCAGAGCGGTTGGGGGACGGGCGTGCGCTGCTCATTCGTGACCGAAGAAACTGAGAGACAGGGAGGGAGGAGAGGAACCAGGAGAGAAGAGGAAGAAAGGGAGGGAGGAGAAGAGAAAGAAGGGGGAGAGGAGAGGAGAGGAGGGGACAAGAGAGGGAGGGGAGTAGGGTGGAGATTGAAGCTTGGATCTTCACTTCGCTTGAGGTATTATCAGAAATCTCCTAGTTTAGCTTAACTCGTAGTTGGTAGATGTAGTAGTTGATATGCTATATAAATGGTGTAGTGTTTAGTATTAGATGAAATCTAGGTGTTCATATGAGACATAGAAAAATACATGTTTGTCGGTATAGTGGATTTAGCTTAGTTATTTATGTTATAGTAAAATTAGTTTGTTGATTTATTTAGATAAATTTAAGAGGAATATTATTTTTATATAGTTATTCAGAATGTAGGTGTTTTTGGGGTTAGTTGAAATTATTACATTTAGTTATAAGTTTTGTTCATGTCGTGCGTATCTTTATATAGTTTTTCAGAATGTAGTTGTAATTAGGGTTAGTTAAATTTAGTAATTTAGTAATGCTCTCTGTTGGTGTCATGTATATTGATAGGGTAAAGTAAAATTAATTTGTCTTTAAAATTGTTATCATTTGCAATGCACGAGTTAGATTTTGTTGAAATGTAGGTGTTGTTGGAGTTAGTTAAATTAAGAATATTTAGTAATAATATCTGTTCATATCGTGTATATTGACAGGCATGTCGGAAAGTTTATTTTTTCAAGTGTTCTATGGTCCGGGAGAGGTTAGATATAGTCAAGAAGAGGTAGATTTGTTTGAATTTCAATCGTTCTGCAAGCAATTACCAAGAGTCAAGAGAGAGGACTTAGGCTTCAATATGCAACTGGCTATTTAAGGCTTTCAATCTTGATAGAGATCAAGTTGACCTGTCTGTTAGGGCTGTAGTGAAGTTTCGAACAGACATAATATTTTGGGAGTTGATGCCGATTGAAGAAACCTAGAACTGGAGAGCCTATGTAAATGCTTGTACTCAACACGGTTTACCGTTAATATTGTTTGTTGAAGTATTCTAGAAGATTGGGTCTAGCAGTCAGTTGCAACAAGAAGTCGGGGGTGGGGAAGTTATAGGCAAGGAACGTGTGGAGGTTATTGATAGGCAAACTGAAGAAGATACTGAAGATGGGGTAGAAGAAGAAGATGCAGAGGATGAAGAGGCACCCCGTGAGTCAAATGGCAAGGCTAATGAGGGGGAAGACATCCCTAGGTTAGTTGAGCAGGTAGAGAGGGAAGGAGAAGAGGACCTTCGTGCCATGGATGATGACTCGTCAGATGAGAAGAGGATTTAGTGTAGCAGGACCGTCTTCATGTGGACTCCGTGTGGACGACTTAGGTGCGTCATCAATACATGTATTCTATTCCATTGCAAATACGGATCGAAATTGACAATAACACTTCTTGGTTCGATAACAGCACGGGTGGACGAGATCCAGAGGACGAGTTCCGCATGGGTGGACTCCTTTTTCAGCTATGATGCTGAGAAAATAGGTCCTTCGTAGTTGGGTGATGTGCTAGTGCCTCTGACATAGGGCTACACCCAGGAGTTTGCGACACTAGTTGCAGACACACCAGGACGTCCGACTCGCGAGGTTTCCCCTCCGGAGCCCTTTACGTAGACCGGCTGCAGACCAGAGCAGCGCAGCGGGCCGCGAGACGTGGTCTTGGTGCTGTGCGTCACAAGCGAGGACGCATTTAGTCCATAGGGCCTCCTTTATCTTTTGTAGGCTGGTGCAGGCTATAATATGTATGATGCTGTAGACTATGATGTGCACTCTTTTGCAGACTACATAATGCAGGTCAGTGCAGAGACTTTGATAGGTAGGCCGGTGCAGACTATGATGTCCATGTATGTTCTTTTCCTTTTGCCATTATGGACATGGTGTATGGACCATGTCACTAGAGTTCTATATATCAGACGTTCAGGCAACACTCAAACGCACTACTACCACTTCCCAACCCTAATGCAACACTTGTAGTGAGGTTGCGTCTCCCTCTAAGAAATATCGTTGTGGAGGGATGATCAAAATGGGATTCCACCATGGAATGAGCGCCCCAAATGCCACTGCGGGTTTCGTGCATGGTTGCAAGTATGGGAGGATCGAGTATCTAGGAGGAAGAAGGGGTGTAGGTACTTCAAGTGTCCAGACATTGATGATAATTTTAAGGTTAGTCCGTTCATAAACATTTTAAATATATTTTCTATGTACCAGAACGTAGAACTAATCACGAATGAAGATGAACATGTAGGCATGCACATTTATGGAATGGATCGACACTAGACCTTTAGGGGAGGTGGGCATAATCCTAGTGGTGCTAGAGACCAAAGCCCAATACTATGGTAGGCTGGAAGCGGCTCGAGATGAGGCATGTTTTGCTCGGCTCGAGCAAGAGCGACACATCTGCCAACAACAGATCCATTTGAAGGGCAAGTAGGATGAGCTGCAGAGGCAGCGTGACCAGTTAGGTGCTCAAGAGCAGCACTGAAATGAAAGGAGGAAGAATTCGAAGCTCGTCAGGTGCAACTCCTCCAGGAAGAAGAGCGACAGAAGAAGATGAAGAAGCAGGAGGCAGAATGTTCCACCAAAATAGCAAGGAAGGGGAAACTACCATGGTTTACCTAGTAGAACATTAGTTGTGATCCGCCAATTTACATTACCTAAGGCATTTTATCGTGCTCTTTAGGTTTATCATGTTGGGCGCCTCAATTGCCATTGTATTGTTGTTTGTACCGTGATAACATTTTATCTCCATGCTTCAAGTACTTAGATTCCACACTATTCCCATTATACTGCTCTGCTACCAGTACAGTACTAAAATAGTGCTAATCCACTGTTGACGTGAACCGTTATTGAAAAGCTTACACTATAGACTACAAAGACCCTAAATGTGAGCCTTCTCAGGCAGATGCAACTCGACACTGAGCCCTACGTCCCTGCACTTGCAAAGCCTATACCTAGCCTTTTTCAGGATGATTGAACACGACGAGGTACTGAACACATGGGGGCACAGTGCATCTCCATCTCAACACTCCTTATATTGGACCTCCCTCTCCCGTCTCCTTCCATACTACTGAGCAGGAGGAAAAACAATGGTATCCGCAAGAGGGAGAGGTCGTGGGAGGAGGGGAAGAGGACGGGATGCTCCTATTCCCATCATCACTTGGTTAGGTTCTTTTGACCCAACCGAGTATGAGGCATCCCTCAATGACTTCCCTTTGTATGATAGGACTAACTACACCCCTCCAAACTACCTTAGGTCTTATGATGACCGCCATGATGCGTGGCCAATGTGTCACCATGACGTGGCTTGTGTCGTCCAGCTGTTTGATGGCTACGGTGATGGAAGCCGGCGTTTCTTTCGATGCCTGTATGACTTGGTGAGTCAAGTTATTACTTCCTTACTCTTACTAAGCTTTTCGTACTACAAATTGACATCATGTTCAGTCTTATCTCGATGAAGGAAACTGCCGCTATGCGAAGTGGGTCGATTCTCCACTTCTTGAGCCAACCCAAGAGTACATCCACTACCTTAAGTGCAAGATCTTTAACCTCGAGTGTGAGGTGGAGGATTTTCAATCCGAAGTTGATGCAAATCCTTGAGCAGTTAACATCGCAGGTGACTTGATTTATATCGATCCATGGTGCAAGTGCCCCTACCACCACAACAAAGATCGCCCCTCGTCTCCGCCATCCTCTAAGGGTGCTGGCTACTATGAGGCTGGGCCCTCCCAGCTCTTGCAAAGCCAGTTCTACTAGAAAGTAGAGATGACTCTATCCCCGGCTATTTCAATTACCTAAGGCATGTTAGGTTTAACAATGACACATGTTTAGGATAGCATTCATGCTGCACATGACACTGCAATATATAATTAATTGTTCACTCTAGAGTCGTTGGTGTTCATATGTTGTGCACGAATTTCATTTCTATCTGTTGTAATTTCGCTGGAAACAGCTATGTATCTAATGGCCGGGAGTTAATTCATTTTCAATTATTTCCTCGAAGCGCTCTACCTCTCTCAAATTAGGAAGTTTCATATTGCAACCAATAGTGACATATTCGAATATTTAGTGCTTCCAATGTAACTTGATATTTTTTTAACTCGGAGAAAAAATTACACAAAAACAAAAAAAATCTAACTTATAGCTGTTTCAACCGGCTATAGCTGCCTCCACGCAATGCAATTGGCGGTTGGAGTGAAGGGGCTAGCTGAAACGGCGGTAGTCGGCTACCGCCATTTGAAACGGCGGTAGCTAGCTCCTCCCCTCCAACCGCCATTTCAACTGACGGTAGCACCCTTTTAATTTTTTTTACCTACCGCTGTTTGATCCGGTGGTAAAGGTCTATTTCTGCAAATTTTTGGATCGGCTATTTATTTCTGCAAATTCGTAAAAGAAAAAATATACAAATAAAAATTTCCTTTTTTCGCAAAGAATTGTAAAGGCCCAGGCCCACGAGGCAGGCAGCCCGACCCAAGAGATGTCAGCTAGAAGTCGGCCGAGCACCCAGCCAGAAAACCCTTGCGCCCTCTCGATCGGTTCCATAGTAACAACCTTACAACCTCAAGCGGCGACTCATGGAGGACATCCGCGGGCTGCTCTGGAGGCAGCAAAGTAGGAGCCAGCTGATCCCAAGTCGGGGATAATTGAGCCCCCCGTGGGAGAGGAGGTGAATGAGGAGAGGGCGGCAGAGGCGATGCCGTGGATGATGCGGACAGCGACGACGACATGAATGGTTGGGACGAGAATGGTGACCCGTATCTGCCATTCATCGCGCCCTGGCATCGGCCGGCAGTACCTTGCACTGCAGGTAACGAAAAACCTCACCTCAACCCAATTTCTTTTTAAAAAAAACTTCGGTATTTTTGGAGACTCCACACCGCGTAACCTGTTTTTGTAGACCAAAGAGAACGCCCATCATAAATTTGTAACACATCTACTAAGACCTTTCCAAAAACTGTAGAAACTATATTGTTATGAATTGAATGACGGTTGCAAAATCATGGTGTCAAAAAATATGGGTTTTGCATCAACAACATTCATGCAGTTCCTTAGAAAGAAGAGTTTGTACAGACCAGACTAACCAGCTGAATATACACAACTGTTGTTTTTACAGGAGGAAGCTATACGATAGAGGAAGCAGAAGAAATAGCTGAATCTGCCCGCAAAAGGAATGGCGGCCTGATGGCAGAATGGGTTGAAATGGCTAACAACAATATGACTCCTTTGCCCGCTTTTCGAAGTGATCCAAATTAGCTCCTTGAGCAAAGGCGATCCAAATTGGCTCTCTTGTATGCGCAAGTTTGCTGACAATTCAAAGTGAAGCTCTGCACACACAAATGGTACCTAAATGGAATCCACGGCATCAATTTTTCATTTGGTAAGTGAATTTGTGAGGTACACGCCAATTTGTGAATCCTTTTGGAAATTCCAACACCGCACAAAGTTCACATTTTTTGTTGAAAGGTGACCAATGATGGTCTGGCGGCAAGAAGTAATAAACGTGAGAGACCTAGGTCGAGGGCCACAATGACAATGACGGGCAGCGTCTGTACTATCGCTCCATGCTGATGTACCATTGGTTTAGGCTCAAAACACCGAGCCTGGAACCACGATGCAATTGACATGCATTTGTAGCACACGTAAGGCAAGGTGCACTGTTGTCGGTTGATGCACAGGATGGACTCTTATCTTATTTTTCGTGAATGAGTATACAGAGCAATTATCTCTTTTAGGATTGATGGGAAAGATAATCAGATTTGGTTAATGAGAAAAAGACAAGATAATCTAACCGATAAACTCCAATACTTGATTGTAAAGTTATATGACACTGTAAGCTAGTGGGAAGGTCACATTGCATCTCCAAGTGCTTCTTCTTCATTGATGTACCGATGAAAATAACCTTTCTTAAAATGGCTATAAAGTGTGCTCTTCTTCACACCGAGCACATTAGCAAGATCCTGGATGGTTTTGCGCTCTCTCAAAGGCACAGTTTTGATTGCTTCCATGTCTATTTTTATTTCTTTGTGACCACAATTTTTAACCAACTTGTTTTTCACACCTTCTATACCACCATAATCCTGTCCATTGCGCCACACCCTTAGCACAGCTCTAAGTGGTACATCAAATTTCAGGGCAACAGCCTTGGAAACTCCATGGTGCAGTACGGGAGGATGTGTCTTCGCCAACAACTCTAGATATAGGGCGACCTTCAAGTCATCCGAGTAGTATCTCCGTTTCTTCACATTTGAACCTGCACAAAGCAAATCAAAATTTAAAATGTAAAAAGGCCCAATCCAGATGGTGAGATAAATGTGGTCGCTGTCTACTGTAGCACGTCTGGCAAACATAAACAGAATATAGTATCAAGAGGAAAAAGAAAAAAAAATCCATAGTACTAAATAAATATGTTGTTTATGTCTAGTGTTAGTGTACCACAGCCGACAATAGGATCAAAGGGTGCTGTATCAAGTAATGAAACAATCCACGGCACATAACTTTCAGGTAACTTTCTGAATTTTTAGTTTTGGTAACATGCAGGTTTTTTATGAACTTTCTGAATTTTTGCATTAATTAACATGAAACCGACTTCTGAATTTTTCAGGTCAAGGAAAACATGCGAAAGAGTATTGAACTTGCAGCAGGGTCAAGACATGACCAGTCTGCAACTAGGAGCCATGATACAAGAACTGAAACTGATACATGAGCTACAACTTCTGTACCTAGTACGACTGCTGGAAAATGAGGGGAAATGAAGTAAAGTGAACACTGAAACCATCAATTGATTAGTTTGAAAACAGACGACATCTAAAAACAAAGAGATGCTGATCTGAAATCAAAACTGACAACAATAGTACTTACCCTGATCTGCAGCAGCATTACCTCCTACTCCGTGTCCCATAGATCCAACCACATCTTGCTCATTTGCATCATCTAAAAAGCAAAGAGAGGCGCTCAAGAAGTTCTATCTCTCCGAAAACAAAGAGAAGCGCAGACACAGCTCAAGAAATCCACCTACCCTGCTGGCCGGCAGCATTCTCATCCCCTCCTTCTGAAGCTACTCCGTCTCCTTGTTCTTCTGCAGGTAACGTGCGCACGACGCAAAATGGGAAACAAAGTCACAGCAGGGAGCAAACGTAAATAGGCACCGGCGTCTAGTTCATGCAGTTGACGATTATTACCTCCATCTCCTTCGAAGTCTAGTTCATGCGCAGGAGCATCCCAATCCGGAATGTCGTTACAATCTATGGGATTGTTTAGGTCCAAAACGGGAGGCGGCTCAAGGTTGAGGTCAAAGGGATGTGCCGCCATTGCTGTTCTACACCTCATAGGCTCCTACTGCAAGCATAGGGAGAGGAGGCGGTGGAGAGATGATTTCATCGGGAAAGAAGGCGACACATATAGGTAATGGCGCTGTTGGTTCCAACGCGTGAGAAAACGCTTCGTTGCCTGGGTATTTGATTTAATTTCATGGCCATGATATTGATCGCTGATTACTCCCTCCGTCTCAAATGATACGTCATTTTAACTTTTAAATATAGTGTATATCTAGATGCATATAAACATCTATGAATTTAAAAAAGTCAAAACGACTTATAATTTGAAACGGATTTCCTTTGAAAATGGCTTCCGACGACCTCATGGACAAGCTCGGTGCCGCCGCCGCCGAGAAGGTCATCTTCGTGGTCCCTGACAGCGAGTTTGTGCGCCGAGGGTGAAAAATGGCGTGGCGTATGGTGCAAAAAGAGTCCGGCGCAGCAAACACAAAAATAAGCGGATTCGAACCTGGAATTCGTAGCTCTGGGCCGGATGTCCTCATTCGGCTTTCTAAAATCAAGGTCCATCAAAATTAACCACTTAATTATAGGTAGTTACAGCTAGAATTACATCAAGTTGCACTTTACATGGAATGGAGGGACTATATGTTTATGCGGGCACAATAGAAAATTAGCACTATACTAACCTCTCCTTAGGATGTAAGATTCTGTTCAAAATACCAGTTTTTTCCAAGACTGGAGAGTGGAGAGGGTAGTTAGAAAGGATCCATTCTAATCAACTTTGCTAATACTCCATCCGTCCCAAATAATTATTCATTTTAACTTTTCTAAGATACATAGCAAAAATTATATATCGCCAAAATAAGGGTCTGTTTTCTTCCACCTTGCTAAACTTTAGATGCTAAAGTTTAGCAACTTTGAGCTACTAAACTGCAAAACACTCTTGCTAAAACTTGCTAAAAGGTGGGCTGGACAATATATACCCCTCATTTATTGCTTGTCTCCCTCCTCCTGCGCACCTTTAATAAGGGTAGATAGGTCCTTTTACAGCTCATTAAATGCCTTTTAGCAAGAGTATCCAAACAGCCCTCCTCCTGCGCATCTTTAATAAGGGTAGATAGGTCCTTTTACAGCTCATTAAATGCCTTTTAGCAAGAGTATCCAAACAGCTTTGCTAAAGTTTAGCAACTTTTAGCATCTAAAGTTTAGCAAGGTGGAAGAAAACAGGCCCTAAATAGTATTTTGAAACTTCTGAAACTGAGGGAGTAATACAAAAATGATTTATTAGTTTCTATGTTATATTTTTGGGGCTCTGTACAGGGCCTGCACTCTCGGTAAAATGAGTAGGATTGCCTCTGATTGTTAGCAGATTTTTGATTATCAAACTATACAAGAAAAGACACAGGAAACTGCATTTGAGAGGAGACAGAGAAGCCTTCTTAATCTACACAGAATTTACCCGATTAACACAATCTGAACCCATTATTCCAGCTAAAGAAGACCACACGAGATCGGCCTGTTATTCCACACATTCACACTACAGAAAGCTCAACTTTTCTCCACTGATCCGGCTCCTTTGCCCTCAAGATTCTCCATTGCTGAAGCCAGATAGCTGTCGCAGTAACCGGGTGGCTCGTGGATGAAGCACGAGATCACATCGCGCAGGGTCACAACACCGACAACCTCAAGGTCATCATCCACTACATATATACGGTGGGTTATTCTTGATGCAATGCTGTCGATAACGCTACCAAGGGAAGTGTCAGGGGCACAGGTGGGTGGTGGCTTCACCAGGCAGTTGTTCCCTGAATCAGGAAGAGTGGAGCCTAAAGTCTTCATGAATTCGATGATGGTAAGTTGCCTGTATTGAAGAATCATTAAGGAGATGAGGGACATATAGTAACAAAGGATCACAAGATAAGATGGACTGATACCTGAAATTCGAAAATAAGTCAGGTCTAAGCAACAGAAAGCGAATATCCCTTATGCTCACACTGCCAACAAGTTTCCTTTTGGGACCTTCCACTACTGGTACACCACCAATTTTTTTATCCTTCATGCACTTGAAAGCTTCTAATATTAGATCATCACTCTTCACGGTGATAACCTAAATAAAACACAAAATATATCAGCATTTACAAATATCTGTTGCAGACCAAATACACAAAGATGTTAATATTATAATATTCCACAGCTTGCAGGTGTAAAATTAATCAGAATATTATAGCCTTGGGGGACTGGCTCTTGCATTAAAAGAGTGGAATTTAATTGAACAAGCAATTTAAGGAGACAAAATAACCTCATCAATCGACATAAAAGGAAGTCCCAAGTCTGAAAGAGGAAGTGCAGAAATGTAGTCAAACCAATCCCTTCCTTTACACTCCTGGAGTCCTTTGACAACGCCAGTCTGAGTAATAAAGTTCCTGATAACAGGTTTGTCAGGCTCAATCACTGGGACATTTCTCAATCTGTACTTGGAGAGCAACAGTAGTACAGTAAGCATGGAACTGTCCAATGTAATGGGGATGAAAGGAGACCAGTGGTATGACTCTACAATTGATTGAACCTGCAATAACGTGAGAATGATTGAATGAGTACAGGCTAGCAGGAATTAAAACAAAATTATCATCATGCAATGTTCATCTAAAGTAAAGGGCCTCAACAGTCAACAGATGGCTGAAGTTTCTTAGCAACAAACCACAGAGTTAACTCTATGGTAACAAAAATTCAGTATATCGAATCAGTGAAACATTCACTCAAACTTCACATGGATGGATTCTTAAATTGATTAATTTTGGATACAGCAGATTTACTATTATCCATGAAGTGCATAAGTGCTTAACAATTCAAGATAGATTGGATGCCTTACTGTTGTTGATTTGAAAGGTTCTTGTTCAAGCAAAACTTTGTAGAAATCTTCTCCTAAGTGATCTGCAGCAGCTAAACCATCCTTTGCGACACCCTTTTCAGCAGTTAACCCACCAGCAACAGCAGCCCCTACTGCAGCTGCAGTCAAGCCAGCCACTGCCGCTGGGCCAGTTGCACCCAATGCTGCAACCCCCATTGCACCAACAGCACCCATTCCAACTCCTGCAGCAGTTGCCGATCCAGCAGACAGAGCAACAGAAGCAAGCTCAGCATTTTCTAGTACCCAACGGATGATTGCCGAATAATCAATAACACCAAGATACCGCCCTTGCCAATCAGCTGGGGCCACAGGTTCCGGATTCAGCACAGGAGCTGCCCTTATGTTGTTTTCTGAGAGAATCCTCAAAGCCTCAAGAACAGAGGTGTCACCATGAATTTCAATCACTGCTCAGAAGAACATTGCGAATTACGGACAGTACAGCAAAAAAGATGGAATATACAAGATATACAACAATTGAGTAGATCTGCTTGGCAGAAGGTAGTACCTCGGCCAGCAGGAACCTCAGGGAAGGATGAGACTGGAATCTGAGCAAAGGCAGCGGTCAGTGATTCTTGCAAAGACAGTGGGAGCTTCTTTTTGGATTGGATAGCCTCAAAGTAGGCATCGCAGCTTGGGAACTCTGCATTTTCCTTGGATTGATCCATGCCTACAAGAAAACATACATCATTTATCACCAACTATTACAGGTGCAGAACGAGAAGCATCAAGACAAGTTTGCCAGCATACTCAAGTAATGAATATAATTAACTCTGTTTGCAGGAACTACATCTAAATCAGACACCCCCTCTGAAGGATAGGGTGGCATTCCTATTATGGCATTACAACGAACACCCTACTGTCGTGGTTCGAACCTGAAACCATTAACCATCTATCTAAATCATCCCAAACCTCACAAGGCAAAGAATCAAGAAGAAATTCCATCCACTTTCGTACCCATGGAATCACATAGATCGACAGTTAACCACAGTACCACCAGAGCACATCCGTATCACCTTGGGCCTGGATGCAGGAGTAGAGCCCTCGAGAAGCGCCGCCGCCTCCCGGGCCAGGGACAAGGATTGGGACGGAGGACGGACCGGGGCGGATGTGGTTTTGGCGGATCTGCAACCCCTGTTCCCGTGGCTCCGGGTGTTCTTGGACGGTGATGGGAATTTGGAAACGGTGAGCGGCAGCTTTCTCTCTTGGCTGCAATCCAGGGGCAGGCAGGGCCGCAGGGGGCGCGGGGATGTGGTGGATGGGAGGAGAGGCGAGGCGACACGAGTCTGCGGAACGCAAGATGGCGAGAAATGGGAACATGTACATTCTTTTTCTATTGGGCCGGGCTTGTCATGTCAAGAGAGGCCTACAATCCCACGATTGGGCTGACCCAACAAATATAAAGCCTGCCTGCGTCATAAAACGTTACTCATTTGTTTGTTTGACAACAAATACCGACTGCACCCAGTATTATACATTCGTGGCTGTTTGCATCGAATATTTAAAAATATAAAGGGAGCACATAGAAAATGTAGGATATGATATTAGATAGTAGTATCAGTTCATATGTGCTCCAATTGAATACTTAGCCTCTAAATGACCTCTAATGAAAAGCAATTGTAAAAATCGCATCAATCCAGATTTATGTGTAGAGCATTTACATCGAGCGGTGGATATTTGTCTGCTGCGCAGGAATTGCAGACGAAAATCAGCAAGAAGCATAATTATCGTATTAATGCCATGCAATGCCCAAAGGAAACTCGACATCTTTTGCATCATGTGAGAACAAACCAATTAAAATGTTGTTACAATCTACTCGCAAAAAAATGTTGTTACAATCAGAAGTATCAATTAGGTGTAAACGAATGAACAAATGAAATGGAACGGGATAAATCAACAATGTCACAACTTTTTACAGCCTCCTCGTTTATTTGACATCGGATGGGTTAGTAGGGAGGTGCCAATAGGTCAACAAGTCGTTGATGCTTCTTCCACCGCACTGCTCACCGACGTAGCTCGCGACGGCGGCCATCACCGCCGCCCGGAACTTGGGGTCGGCGACCGCCTTCTGCATGATGTTGGCCATCGGGACGGCGTTCTGGCTCGGCGCCGCGGCCGGCGCGCCGCCGGAGACAGCCACGACGCCGCTCGACGGATAGCCTCGCGGCGGCAGCACGGCCACGGGCCGCGCCAGCAGCGGCGCTTCCTCGTTCGCGCGCCCCCAGTCAGCGGTCGTGGCTGTGCCCGTCGCATCCCGCGGCGCAGATGCCAACGACGACGCGAGGATGGCGGACGCCATCGCGGCGGCGTAGGGCGTGAGCGGGTGGTTGTGGGCGCCGTCGTAGGTGGTGACCAGCACGGACATGTCCTGCGCGCACCGCTGCACCTTCTTCCTGACGGGGCAGTCGGGCGCGCCGGTGCAGCGGTAGTAGGCGCGCGGGCACGGGTTGCCCTTGGCCACCTTCTGCCCGTACTTGCGCCACTGGCACCCGTCGTTCACCGTCGCCGCGCTGCACCGCGCCCTGAACGAGACGCGGTCCGCCGCCGGCCTCCCCTGCGGCGGCAGCAGCGCCTTCTTGCTGTCACCGTGGTCGTCGCTTGCCGCCCTCGGACGCTTGGTGCCGGAGACTACGGCGCGGAGTACCTGTGGCTCGCCGCTGTCGCAGCGCAACCCAAGGGCCAGATCGGCGGTGGCGTCGTCACCGGCGTGCGCTCGCAGCTTCGCGTCGATGCCATCCCTTCCTGTGGCGCGGCAACTTGCGCCCGTCGCGTTCGTCGGCCCCAGGCTAAGCGTGAGAAATGGGCCGGCCGGTTCGTCGACCAAGTTGATCTGGACATATATGTATGATATATTTTTCCGTAAATTGAGCAAATTACAGTGAAGATCTTTTTGTGGCCAAATTGAATCGACAAGCTGATTCTCATCACTAACAAAGTAAATAGATCCGAAACATAAAAGCAAATTGAGTTGCAGAAATGAGAAGCTGGTGGCCGTTTTAATTACCTTCTCTGGTCCTCCCATCAGCTCCTTGAAAACAAGGGTCTTGAGCTCCATCAACAAGCACTTTCCAATCTTCTCCTGTACTGCCTTGTACCTTTGCACTTTTTCAGCATATGCAGCCTGCAGGCTCTCTTGTGTCTCTCCATATATAGGCGGCCTAGTACCTGAAAATGTCAAAGCTGACCTAACTGCTACCGACTGCTACTCAGAAAAGATTGTAAAAAAAGATGAATTAGTGCAAAAACACGGCAAGGTAACGACGACATGTTAAGCGATTGATTAGTTCGTTAATCTCGGCGGTGGAGACGTGACTGCTTTGGTCATCGGAGTCTGACACGCTTCGTGCCTTCGTCCTCTCTCGCACACGCGCGTGCGCGTGTGTGCATGGTCTTCGTCAACTCGGTCCTGATCCGGCAGCAAGTTGGTAACAAATGAATGAAATTCTTCAAATGGATTTCAAATAAATAAATCTATTAATTATTTGGGGTTGGGAGGCCTGTTCGGGTTAAGAGTACGTAGTTGACCAAATCTGGGGTAGAATTATTGTCCCTCTGCTCGATTGCCAGTTTGAAATAAATTAAGGGGGTGTTTGGATACGAGGTGCTAAACTTTAGCAGTGTCGGATGTTCGGATGCTAATTATGAGGACTAAATATGAGCTAATTATAAAACTAATTGCAGAACCCCTATGCTATTTCGCGAGACGAATCTATTAAGTCTAATTAATCCATCATTAGCAAATGGTTACTGTAGCACTACATTGTCAAATCATGAACTAATTAGGCTTAATAGTTTCGTCTCGCGAATTAGACTCCATCTGTGCACTTAGTTTTGTAATTAACCTATGTTTAATACTCCTAATTAGCATCCAAACATCCGATGTGACATGTGCTAAACTTTAGCATGGGGTAAGATACCCCTAAGTTTCTCAAGAGGTGTTACGTATAGGAGCAATTCATTTGAGGAGTGTCTTGCTATAATTTTACTCCAACTCCTCGGAGCCGGCGGCGCCAGGCACGCATCGATCTGTACTCGCATGCAGCACTACGTACTGGTCTTTGCTGGCGACCAATGCAACAAGGCATGCTCGTTTTCCATGCATTCAACTTTTAACAAGGCGTGCGTTCGGGTGAAAGAATCACGTGAAAAATGCTTTTATTATTAGGATGACTCGCAACATGTACACACTCTTTGTCTTGCCTTGGCATGTTTTTCATTAAAAGGAAAGAAGCAAATTACAGATGGTAGTAGTGTCATCTGGAAGCGATGACCTGGGCAGTTTAGGATTAGTTCGATATTACATTTGCACTATTGAGCAACCAAGAACAGGATTACTACTTGGGACAGACAAAGCAAAAGGCGCTAAGCAACTGAATCGTCCAGCAACCCAGGCAGACGCCTCCTCTGTAATAGCATGCACGAGCTGCATCACAGTCTTCTCGTGTCCGTTGAAAGTGCGAGTATTACGTTCCAACCAGATGGACCAATAGGCCAAGATCACCATAGAGTCAAAGGATTTCCTAGCAGCCTTGTCAACTCGTCTCCTTGAGTTCGTCCACCAGGCAGCCAAAGATCGGTCTGCGGATGATGGAGCCAGCGCTTGCCAGTTTACCCGTGTAAGTACCGAGTGCTATACTTCCTTTGTATAAGAGCAGCTCACGACCAAATGGTTGATGGTTTCCGGTCGTCCTGTAGGTTATATCTCTTGCGCCTTGCCGCCGTCCAGCAGCGACCATGGAGTGCGAGGCACACGAAGAACTTGAACTTACTAGGTGCACGTATCTTCCAAAGGATCTTTGCTTCGGGTATCTCATGTTGGCCAATGAAGAAAGCTCTGTTACGCTGACGATGTTGTGAAACATTGGTCCTCAGTCCACTTCCAAAGCACCCTATCCCAAGAGCCTTCATCAAGTGTCACCATTTCCAACTTCTCCCAAATGTTCAGGTAGTCAAGAAGTACCTGTACCGTGAGCGTGCCTGAAATGTCCTTTACCCATTTCCTGAGACCTTCATAAACCGTTCGCTTTTTTCGGATTCGTGGACCAACTGCTTGGGTCAAGCATGGCGCAATCTCTGCAATGGAGCATCCATCTATCCATCTGTTTGTCCAAAACAGGGTCTGTTTCGCATCTATAACCCGGACTGACGTGGAGTTAAACATATCAGCTACCGGAGCTTCCACTTTGTCTGGTAGGGAAAGCCAAGAACGAGATGTGTCTGTTCTTTTCAACCAAAGCCAGCACATACGGAGTGCGTAGCCCATGATTTCAAGGTTTGTGATCCCTAGCCCACCAAGATCAGGCGGTCTGCAAACCTTCGGCCAGGCCAGTGTCCTCCTGAAACCATCTCGGTTCCTCTCCATAAGAAGGCTCATCTACACTTGTCAATACTTTTGATGACCCATGGAGACAAGGATATTGCAATTGCTGTATGAATTGGTACCGCTGGCATTTTTACCTTAACCAGAACCGCACGACCCGCTTTGCTCATCAATCGTGCCCTCCATGTTGGTAGTCCAGTAGTAATCTTGTCCACCAATGGCAACAGAACATTCCTTCGCAGTTTCTTGGTAGAGAGTGGAATCCCGTATTTGCAGGGAAACGCTTGTAAACACCCTGGAAAATAGCGGATCAATGTAACCGTCTCCTCGAGGCCACACTGAATTGGTGATATGAAGCATTTATCCAGATTAGTATGAAGAATAAAAGTACCACCAAATAGCTCTAGAATAGCCCCAGTCACAATCAAATCCTACTGCTTGGGAGAGAGGAATAGGACAACATCATCGGCATATAAGTATGCATGTTCTTGCATGGCACTGCTTCCAAGTGGCACCAGAAAGCCCTCTTTATCTGCCAAACTAATCATGGAATTTAGAGCTTCCATTGCCAGCACAAACAGCATAGGTGACAGAGGGTCACCCTGCCTGACGCCCCTCGCATGACATATTCTCTTTCCTGGGGCTCCATTCAAAATGATTTTTGTACTTGTCGTGGAGAGTAGCAAGCTGATCCAGTTAATCCAACGTCGGGTGAAACCCATATGCCTTAGAATTCTGAACAAGAAGGTCCAATCCACCAAGTCAAATGCTTTTGAAATATCCACCTTGATCAAAGTAGAAGCTGTCTTGCGGTGGTGAAGGAGCTAGGCAGAAAGATCAACTGCTCGAAAGTTGTCATGCAAAAGACATCCTTGTATGAACGCACTGGTTTTGTCGAACCAATTCTTGTAGTTTGGGCGCTAGTCTGTTGGCCAGTACCTTCGTGAATAGCTTGGAGAAGCTATGAATGAAGCTAATAGGACGGTGGTCACCAACATGTATGGCGTCTAGTTTTCTGCGAAGAAGAACCATGAATTCCTGATTAACCAAGTGCAAGCTGCGACCGTCTAGTGACCAGAAAGCATGGAAGGCGTGCATGATGTCGTGCTTGATGATCGGCCAAGCAGTTCTATAAAATAGACTGGTGAACCCATCTGGACCTGGTGCCTTGTCGAGAGGAAGACAAAAAAAGAGAAATTCTTGTTCATGGAACATCGATAGAGAAAAAAGTCGACTATCGGATTTGAACCGATGACCCTCGCATTACAAATGCGATGCTCTAACCTCTGAGCTAAGTGGGCTTACATAACAGAAATAGTGTAACAAATAGAAATATATATAGGGAATCCTTAAAATGTCACTTGTATGGTTTTCCAAACCTCTTCCTCAGAGAAACAATAATTAGTTGACGACATGATCACCGACGGGATACCCAGGCGCTGGAAGTCTAGGGAGACCGTGGGTGGGCTAGAAGACCCAAGCAAAGCATCAAAGTGCTGGAAAACCACCTCTACCTTAGCCTAAATGACTGGATGTGGTTCTTTCGATTCTGATGACAAGCTTGTAAGTGAAAGAACTTTGTATTTGCGTCACCTTTAGCTAGGAAGTTGATGCGAGATCTCTGTCTCTTGATTGTTCTTAATAGGGAAGCTAGGCCCAGGCATTTAATTTTCATCTTGTTACGGAGGGTACGCTCGTGAGGTGCAAGAGGTCTGGAGTCTTAAGCTAAATTGAACCTGTACACCAACTCTTTGGCAATAGCTTGTTGGAGACGAATTGAACCCACATGCTTGGTGCTCCATCTCTTTAGGGCGAACGCGGTGTTTTGGAGCTTATAATCCAAAGTGCGGAAGGCGTTAGCATCTGGCCATGGGCATGTCCAGGCCTGCTCCACGGTTTGTAGATACGCCTCATATTTCGACCAAATGTTCTCAAAATGAAAGCATCAGAATGAGGTAAGCGTGCAGCTGGTTTGCAACAACAATGGGACATGGTCGGAACATTCTGATGAGAGTGCACGCTGGTAGTGATCAAGGAATGCTGGCGCCCAATCCTTGGAGACAAAGACTCTGTCGATGCGTTCCAAAGTTGGGTCAACCCGCTCGTTACTCCATGTGAAGAGACGGTCATGTAGGTGTAACTCTTGTAGTTCTAGATCATCTAGCAGGCGTCGGAAGCGACCCATCATTCTACGGTCTAGACGGGAGTTGTTCTTGTCTTCAGCCTTATATATGAGGTTAAAATCACCGCAAACCATCCAAGTGCCCGAGCACCCTGCTCTAATCTCACGTAGTTCAGCTAGGAAGCGTAGTTTATCCCCATCGAATTGGGGACCATAGACACATGTAAGCCACCAGTCCTCTCTGTTTGCAAGTACTTTTACCTTAGTAGTCAATGTGTTATCATGAAACATCAGATTGGTCACTGCCTAGACCCCTCTTCTCCACGCCAATAACACCCCACCACAAGTGTGCGACACAGGTAAAGCATAGTAATCAAAATCAGTCCCCTTCATAATCAAGGCATCATTACAGGTATCTAGTTTAGTTTCCTGCAAAGTGACGAGGGAGATATGTTCTTGAGCGACCAACTGACGCACAACATTTCGTCTGGCTCTAGCATTGAGCCCCCGAACGTTCCAAATCAACATGTTTTCAGCATTCATGTTAACAAGTTTAAGCGACCAAAAGGACTAAAATAGATAGGAACGAACTCAAGGCTCAATGTCTGCTACCGCCGCTGTGAAAAGTGGCCCACCGTTTGGGATCAATTCGTCAAGGACTTCACATTGGGAGACCGAGAGAGTGGCGGTGAAGACCTCCAGGAAACGCTCGAAAGTAGCAGCATCTAGCGGCTCGGTATTGGAAGAGATGCCAAGCTTTTTCATTAGCACGTTCTGTGCTTGTAGTGTTGGCTTGGTTGCCCGATGACACGACTTTTTGGCAAGCCTCTCGCTTCTTCGTATCGCGGTGTTGTTCTTGGTGGTGTGTGGGCTTTCTGCCTCGACGAGGTTGAATGCAGCATGACCGGCGATCCTGCCCTGCAGACAGAATGTGCGAAGTCAGCCGTAACATTTTTAATAGGCGTAGAAGCCTCCGGAGGAAAATGGAGCAGTAGAGCATTAGAGGAGCCTCTGGTGAGTGTCACAAAATTGTTATGTGTTGGGGAAGGTGGCAGCCCAGCTACTGGAACATCCTCAAAACGTACCACTTCAAGGTTTACCACCCCATGGTCGGTGCCGTGGTGAAGACTCGGTGAGTCATGCGACCGGTCGTTAGGGACCATCGCTTCAGCATCCACGGATGACTCAACAATTGCATAGTCCACCACCACCATTCTATCCAATGTTACCCCCAGTTCTATGGTTGGCCCAGTCGTCATGATTTTGGCTGTCCCAATACCAGGTTGTGGCAGTGATGACCAGCAGTGGCAACGGCTCCAAGGGTGGACTCAGCTCAACCTCCAATCTCATCGGGTCAAAAGCGCGGGGTGGCCCCCCTTGCCGCGACCTAGGTGAGGATGTGTCTCTGGGATCTCGGGTAGGCACCTTGTCTCCAAGTGAATGTCTTGCAGCATGGGCGTACTTCCTGGAGTCGAGGCTTGCCTCCATCACCATCGAGTCAACCGCTAGAGCCCACGTGGGTTCTCTGACCTTAGGAACAGTTGCAGCGATAAGCACGTCCTCCTTGCATTTCGCCTGACCGTAGCATCGAGGTGAGTTGACGGGACATCTTGGCACTACGGTTGTGACAGAGACGCGACCGGGTGGACCCACTGGACGCGCAGTATGCTTCCAACGTCCAAACCTCAACGGCTTAGCCAGCGACTATGCCTTTGCTAGGGGAGCCGCCGCCGTTGAGGAGAACGGCGGTCCCCAGCTAGGCCCAAGGGAGGGTCTCCACCAGAACCGCTAGCTTCATCCGGGAACCTGGTTTTCTTTGGCCATGGGTTCTTCTGCTGCGTTGCGAGAAGCCTGGGTAGTCTTCATCCTCTGAACTATCAAAGTTATCTAATGGGGTGCCATCATTAGACGAGTCACTAGAGATGTTCCAGTCCTACACTTCTATGACTGTGATGTGCACAATGTACCATAGTCCATCTCTCTTGGAGTGAATGAGCTCATAGGGCTTCAGGATGAGCCCACACTCAACATATGACGTCGATGACTCCGGGATGAAAATCAGCTTCTCCACCAGGACAAGATCTGGGTGAATGCACCATCATGCCACATAGAGGATGACACTGTTGTTGTTCCCGGCAAGATGAGCCGGAGCTTCCACAAGGTCGGAACAAGTAGTACCCAGGATAGTCTGTGCCGTATTCACATTAGTTGAAACATCGCCCCACCAGGTCGGCGGGGACCGGTCGAGGGGCAGGGCGTGGGACGGGGTGTTCCCTGCGCTGACTTCGACGGTGGTGAACCTCCACCCAGCCCTCTCCCGAAGGCCTCTCACGACTAGCGGCGAGGATTTCTGAATCGCGACCTGAGGTACGAGCGACGGTGGTGGTTGCGCGCTCATGCTCCAGTGGGAGCCGCGAACCAGGCTGGCCGGCCTGGAAGCCGGAGGCGGGGTCCCATCCCCTCCGCGCATCAGCCATGAAGCCTTCAAGGAAAAGGCCTCGACGAGATGTCCATCGCGACCGCCTTCCCCTTCCGCTGAGCGGCCGAGGGTGACCATGATGGCGAATCCTGGCCATTCTATGAAGAAGTGGAAGAAGTGTTGTACCTGAGCCAGTCGGGAGTCTCCCCTGAAGGCCCCTCAAGCTGCCGCTCGTAAGGAGGAGCCGAGGGATTCAGGGGGATGACGAGATGTGTGAGGGTGACTGCGATGGTGAGGATGTCACCGCCGTCGATGCTGCAACCTGAGCTGCAATGGCGGCGGCCGCTAGTGGAGGAAGGCTAGGATCCAGCTCCTCCCCCTTGTCGCGACCGTCGTTAGATCCGGATCTCTCCATGCGAGTCTCCGGTGGCACGGGAGGCGTGGGTTGACGCCGGGACCTGTATGGTTGCCGGCGGTTGGGAGAGTGGATGCCGGGGCCGGAGTGGCTGTCGGCAGTGGGCGCCCGCGACGTACAGGTTAGAGAGAGAAACTAGAGTACACACTCTTTGTCACAAAATAATAAAAGGTGTGATCACTTAGCTACAGTTTCGGAAACCAGTTGTTTTTGGTTCTCAATTCATCCAACAGTACTACAAGTTTAGGCGGCCATCTCTCCAAGGGTTGGACATAGTAAAGCTATTTCGCCAATAGCCCATCTTGAAGGTTGTCTCTTACTCTCTTAATGGCTGCACATAAAGCCTTATAATATATCATATTGATCGAATTCGGCTCAATCTTTTTTTTTATAGAAGAAATGGTGAAGAGCTAGAGAAACTGGGCAAGACTAGCGTGAGAATAGGAGATGGATTGGTTGTTTTTCCGCTTCTCTTTCCTTCACGTAGAGTACACGATGATGAATACATACTAAGAACTAGTCGAGTTGCTTGGCATGGTTGGAGGAGGTCTTAAATAATAAAATCAAGGTTAATAACCATAGGAAAACATTTTAAAAATGTCAACCCATTGATATTACTTTTGTAAAATAAAATTTAGAGACTGATTCCTCGTTAAAGATTAGTACAAAATTTCGATTTTGAAACAACTGTGCTCCTTAATTTTTTGTACGAGAGGAGTAGCGCGTTAAACTTTCTTTGGTCGCCGCTTTCGTCGCTAAAAGATACTATCACGTCATCGTGAAACGACTTGGAATCCATGACCGTACAATTAATCGTGGATTTTTCGCCTCTGAATTTGACTTGTCGGGAGATGAAGAAAATTTCAGCAGAGTCGTCAATCTTTTTTTCCCCCCTTTCAGGCGCAAAGTAAGCGCTGACGAGCATGAAGAGGATAACGTAGCAACATTATATGCTGCCGTCTCTGCACTAGTATTTCGCTTTTGCCGTCAAACTAGAATACGGTTTCAGACTCTGCCAGCCGGTCAGGTAGAGTTTCCGTCCGTCCGGTTCTTGGCAAGAAATCCTGACTTGTCTCTTGCCGTCAAGATTCAGTGGATTTACCATTCCACATGTACAGGACATTTTACTGTAGAATCAGTAGTCTATCCTTTCTGGAACAGTTCCACGAGCTTCACTTGCCAATTGTTACTGAACGTTTTTTGGTGTTCTACGTTGAAGGCTGGATTAATGGTCTTCTGATTTCTGATTCCAAAGGTTCCGGAGAATTCAACCTTATCTTCTAAATGCATGGGACTAGAGGACTACATGAGGAACAGTGACACTGATCAAACAATCTCTAGGTCAAATCTTACTTTCTGTTCACCCAAGAAAAGTCGCATGAAAAGGATTAGATCTGAAAATAAATTACCCTTTCTTTTCTTTGCTTTTGGATATTTCATATATAGCTCGCCTCTTATTTTTAACTGCCATTTCTATTAAAAGAAACACATTGTTCCACAAGTTTAGTGTACTGACATTTTGCAGGTTGTGTGCATACTATTAGGACCTAATTAATTTTGCCTTAAT
Organism: Setaria italica; assembly: GCF_000263155.2. Classification (NCBI taxonomy): domain Eukaryota; kingdom Viridiplantae; phylum Streptophyta; class Magnoliopsida; order Poales; family Poaceae; genus Setaria; species Setaria italica. The sequence continues at coordinate 31,795,053 of NC_028454.1, read as the reverse complement.
TTCGCCAGAGATGTAAAGATCACTTCAACCAGTACCAAGATAGTGCTGAATCACATATCTGAGTTCACCTTGACGAAGCTCTTATGGAGACGACCAAAATGCACACATGGATCACTTAGTTTGGAGTACATATGTGAAAGTTATGATGATAGGAAAATGTTTACATGCTCCAGTTTTATACAGAGCATTCAATTTAAAACTAGATCATCCATTTTTTACAACTAGAGTATCTGTTTTTTTTTAGTCAGCAGTTCTAGACATTTTTAGGTTGTTTTCTTTTGCGTCTCTTGTATGGATTGGACTCGTAATGGGAAGACCCTCCGCATAAATATTAAGGGTCGTGGTTGATTAAGGGATAATCCAATCGAATATATCAAATTATTTTTTATTTTATTTTATTTTTTCCTTTTGCTCTACTTTTCTAACTTTTTTGTTATTTTTCCCTCGTTTTTATGGCATGAAATGACATCCTAACTAGCTTCCAAGCCTTGGATATACTGGCATGCACTTGCCTTGACAGATTCCTCCTAGGCAAAGCATTCCATGGATGTACCGGAGATGACTCGGGAAATTGGAGTAACCGGTTTCAGAAACTAGATCATCCTATTTTTCCTGCTGCAATGCACCGACACGTGCAGTGCCAGGTTGCACGTGAGCTGCTTAGGGTGGTACTGCATGTTTTTTGTATGTCAAAACACTTTTGGTGACCCTCTAGGGTGCAGGTGTTTTGGTTTTGATAGCTCCATCACTTGAAGAATTAATTGAAGCAGACATTCGACAAATAATTGGCTCTTTCGTATTTTCATGTAACAAAAAGGCATCATCAAGATAGCTGCATCAACGTACTAAAAGGGGGAATGATCCACAGTACGTTATCCACTCCTGGATCCGACTTTTCAAACTATGGTTAACTATTTTGAAAAGCCTATTAATAAAGAGGATAGGGTAGATCTAGTCTCTGCTACTCGACAGACAGCTATAGGAAATACTCCCTTCATCCCAAATTGTACGTTGTTTGCCATTTTCAATTTCACAGATTTTATTATGTATCTAGACATAGTGTATATCTATAAACCTAGAAATGCTAATTAAAATGATCTACAATTTGGGACATGGGAAGTAGTAGATTAACAGAAAAGCTACTTAATGTCAACGCTGATGCAAAATCAATTATTAGTCCTTGTGAAAATAGGCAAACTGTTGATCTTGTTGACCAAAATCTAATTCAGCTATCTAAGCCAAATATGTTGAAAGCAAATATATAGTGACGGATATCCAGATTAGGGATACCTTAAGCCATTGGTAAACCTAAAATTAAGAAGGAAACAGGAAGCAAAGGTTATTGGGCCCGGCGAGAAGCTGCCACCATCGCCGCCTGACTGGTCGACGACGCCCAAAGTCGCAGCCCAGGAATCAAGGAAAACAGGGCATTGGACCGCCCCAAGGCGTCATGCAAGGATCTAGGCGTAATGATGGGCCAGACCTATCATGTAGCTAGTGTTGGGATACGAGGTAGGCTACACTAGCGCAATTCAAAATTCTACCGCGTATAACTAGGAAGAACTGCCGTATAAAGATCACGGGATTACCACTCGACGCACTACTGGTGCGGAAGATGTAGATATGCGTCGATGCAGTGAAGACAATCACGTAGTCGTACGTAGTCGATCAACGTAGTCGTACGTAGTCGATCACGTCCAGCAGCTCCTCAGCAGCTCGTCCACGTGCAGCAAGATCGCCTCCGGTGCCGCGGCTCGTCGTGGCTCGTCGGCGGCTCGTCGACGGCTCGTCCAAGTGCTGCAGGCGCAACACCTCCAAGGTATCCACACATGCAGGGAGGAAGCATCGCAAGCCGGACTGCTAGATCCGCGAGTTGCAACAGGCGAGGGCGTGGGAGGTGCGACAGGTGTGTTTCGCCAAAAGGTGTCAACCCTAGGGCGCCCCCACCCCTCTATTTATAGAGGTTCCTGACGGGCCTCTGGGTCCGAGGCCCATTAGTACTTCTAAACCTAATCCAACTCGGATCAGATCCGAATTGGGCTTCCAGCCCCTTAAGCGTGTGACCCTATGGGTTCGGATACGTATAGACATGGCCCGAGTACTCCTACTCGGCCCAATAGTCGGTAGCGGCCTCTAGCAAGACGTGCCAACTCCTATACGCACACGAAGATCATATCAGACGAACCATCACAACATAATATACATGCTATTCCCTTTGCCTCACGATATTTGGTCTAGCTTCAAGCCGACCGCTCTTTCTCGATCCTGTGATTCGGAATCCCTTTGTAGGTTAACTCTTAACCGTACGTAGCATGGCCATGCATTTTCGGATCCGATCACTCGAGGGGCCCAGAGATATCACTCTCAATCAGAGAGGGGCAAATCCCATCTTGATTGACCATGTCTCATAGCATGCTTCTTGACAAACCCGAAAGCTACCTTTATAACTACCCTATTACGGCGTAGCGTTTGATAGCCCCTAAGTAGGTCGATCCACATCTAGAATACATGCGACAATCTCAGGTCTAAGGACAAAGCGTATATGTTGTTTAAAGAGAGAACTACTTCTCGTGTTGGGTCAGTCCTAGCACATGTCTCCACATGTGTCCACATTATTAGTTCAACATCTCCATGTCCATGACTTGTGAAACATAGTCATCAACTAATACATGTGCTAGTCTAATATTCATGTGTGTCCTCACATGAACTCCGACTAGGGACAACTTTAGAATAACCATACAAGTAAAGAGTTTCACATACAATTCACATAATTGCAAATCAATTCAAGTAGCCTTTAATGGATATTCAATGAACACAATATACAAATCATGGATACAAATGGAATATCATCATCTCTATGATTGCCTCTAGGGCATACCTCCAACAGCTAGGCCTGCCTGATGTGACAGCCGTAGCTGAGCCCAGCCGAGGCGAGGAAAACGCGGGCTGACCAGTCAGGCGCGCCGTTGTTAGTGCCCTGAAGGGTAAGAAAACTACCCCAGGACAAAAAACCCCAGTTAGGAATGGCTCTGTGGCACTGTACCAGATCCCGCCTGGTCAAGTGCGCCCGATTCTTCATCATGACGGTGTCAAGTGAAGTGACCGGGAAGAGTCGCTGCCCCCAGATACGTGTAGGGGCCGGGTTCGGCAACCAAGGCGGTCGAAAGAGCGGGCCCGAACGGAGATCCCGGAGGATATCTAGCAAGAAAGGTCCCAACTGCCAGACGGGCCCCATGGCTGCCTACCTGGAGGCGAGCACCTGACTTAGCGGGCTTCCCCCAATGATCTACAGTGTAACCCTCCCCCATGGGCCGCGTAACGTATATAAGGATACGATGGGACGAGAGAAAGGATTCGACCCCCAGTAGAGCACACTCACATACGCACACACCGTTTGTAACCCCCTACTACAAACTTGAGCTTTTGAGCCCGGGAATAAAGAACTCGCATGACGAACTGGATGTAGGGCAAGTTGCCTGAACTAGTATAATTCTCCTGTGTCTCACAAGCTAACCCATTCGAGGATTCACGTGGCAAATCTTCACTAGTTGATGCTACTAAACGTCGTTAGTTCCCCCTTGCCCACGACGGCTGTACTTTCATCCCTAGGAGCGGCATCCGCTTTGGTAGCCTGGACTTCATCGCCACCGCCATAGGCGACCTCCAGCTAATCATGCTGCCCGCGCAGGGACAGGTGCTGCGCTTCGGCAGTCTCAACTTCGTTGCCAACGCAAACAGCGACCTCGAGCTTGCTGATCTGACAACCTCGCGCATCATCGATGCAAACGCCGTAGCTGACGATACCCTCCTCAACGCTGAAGCAAATGCGATCGCCGCTGCATCAACTGCTACCTCGGGCCGAACCCACCCCAGGAGGAGATCAGACCATGCTCTACGCACTGGTGAACATCTTCTCCTAGCTGATGGTGGGAGGTTCAGAGCAGGCAAAGGAACGCGGCCGCGAGATCGCGATAGGCTTCCCCACCGGATTGAAGAACGCAAGCTAGGCTTACTCATGGAAGCTGCGAGAGGCCATCATCAACGCTCCGCGTATCCATGTCTTCGTCGGCATGATAGACTACGCCCCGGCATCCGTCCATGACCTCCTCAATGACAACGCCAATGACGGTTCGAGTTCGGACCCAGAGCCCTACGGCAGCGAGCACCCATCATCGGAGTGCAACATGGCAGACCTCACGGACCCCCCCCCCCCCCGTCGCCGAGGAAGCCACTACGCACACCATGCCTGACCAGCAACCAGCGGAGAAACATGAGGCCTATGCTCGAGAGCGGGTGGAGCACCTGAAGGCGCGACGCACGGAGCTTGAGGCAGAGCGATGGCAACTGGAATGGGAATAAGCGGAGCTGGAACCTCCGCAATGGCAATAAGGGGATGCCACATGGGCCCGTTGTTAACGGCAATTAGCATGCCAGTTTGTGAACCACAAGCGCATGGATCATCGTAGCTTTTCCTTTAGAGTATTCCATCCAAGGTTTATCAATTCGAGGATTGGTAGCGAACTGACGGATCTAATCCTAACATGAAGCATAGATTGCATATAAGAGCAAACTTGATGTAAAGATTAATAGCATGAGTTAAAGAAGATCTCATCCACAGGTATATATGATAACACCACTAAGGGTACAAGAGCCTATCATCTTCTAGTTGTAGTTCTAGCTAATAAGCAAGCACAACATGCATATTATCCAAAGCAATATTTAAACTACTACCTCCGGTCAACCTCCCAAAAACCCCCACCTTACACAAGAAAGACCCTGTCACGATCCTCTCTATCAGTGTAGGTAGATTAAGGGCACGATCACAAGGTAAACATGTCTAGCTATCAAGAATGGTCAACTTGCTAGATCTAATCATCATGATTATATAAAGCAAGCTATGTAGTCTAACCATCAATTAGACTAAGGAACAAGCATATTCATGATAGATAGAAGAGTATAAAAGGAGGCATTGAGTCGCTAACAGATCGGATGATATGAAGAACATTGCTTATGTAATAGATGTATTTAGATCATCACCTCCGAGTACATATCATTAATGATCACAACTAGCTCCTGAACTCCACCATGGCACAACTGCGCAGGGAGGCCATGGTGGCTAGGGTCGGCCTAAGCCATCTCCCAGACAACTTTGAAGACTTGCAGCAGCCTCAGCTCCCTCTGGTGGATGTTCTTGGTTTCATTGAGTTCTGGTGGATTGATCTGTGGTCTCGGTGAATTTTCAGGGTCTTTATAGTTTGGAAAGCGCGTGGCAGAAATTGAAAGGTGAGGGGAGCAAGGAAAGCCCCAAGCCGATCAGCCTGGGAGGAGGGTCCAGGCTGATCGGCCTGACCCTTCCTTGTGGCCTCTTGCATCCTTCTTCATCCCCAAGTCTTTTCTGATGTTCTAGAAGCTTATTTTCACTTGCATGTGGGACTGGCATGTCGGTAGCTTTGGGATGAGATTGATCTTCAATAACTTTCCAAGTCTCCTCTTGATCTTCTTTGATTCCTCCTTGATCCTGAAGTGATCCTAGCTATATCTTCACAAACTTAGCCCTTAAGTCATCTTGGAGGATTGCTTGCTAAAAACTTAGCCCTTTTTGCGCTTCCTGGTCTTCATCTTTCTTTGGTCCACTACTCATTCAAGGCTTTATCGAAATAATGCGTATTTTAGCCCAATTTCCTGCGAAAACAGAATATCCTTCAAAATATCTTGCATATGTGAAAATGGGGTTATTTCAGGTGCCGAGTGACAGGTTAGTTTAAGAATATGCATGAAAATACTAGTTAAATGGCACAAAATGTGTGTCAATAATGAGCGTCAACACCCACGCCCAGCAAGTCCACCACAAAATCATTCAGGGGGCCAAGGATGTGCCCCGCTTTGCGCGAGCAAGCTAGAACATGGCCACCGCAGCCATGATCCTTCACTTCATCCCCAAACCGGCCAACCCCTCGGCCAAGCAGATACATCGCAACCTGCGAGGGCTCTTGGAGGCACCAGTCGTGCAGCTGGCCGAGGGCTCCCACGCAAGACGAGATGAGGCATCAGGGAGCAGATAGAGCTGCACTAGCTTCAGAAACGATGAAGCCTCCACCCGGTCGAGCACCTCCCGGTGCCCTAGGAAGAGCAACCATGTCCTAGCTTCGAGCCATCATGCCCCGGCTGCATCGATACATGACCGAGTTGGCAAGAAGCGGGATGCACGCGATAGGATCAATGTCCGACGACGTGCCAACCAGGTGCATGAAGCCGCCCGGGAGGAGAAAGGCTGCCACGATGATTGGCGACCTCGGGGCTCGGGCCTGTCGGGGCTAGGGCTTCGAGCCTTCGGGCGGAAAATCCGCAACACGCCTTTCCCTCTACACTTCCGACCACCGACACATGTCGCCAAATACGCTGGGGATAGTAATCCTGGGGTGTGGCTCAAAGATTACCGACTGGCCTGTCGAGCGGGAGGAGCTGAAGATGAGTATTTTATCATCCAGTACCTTCCCCTCTTTCTTGCCGACTCCCCCAGGGCTTGGCTCGAGTACCTGCCGCACGACTGAATCCAAGACTGAGCCGACTTGAAGGATGTATTCATTGGCAACTTCCTGGGCATGTACATTCGACCAAGGAACTCGTGGGATTTGAAGAGTTGCAGGTAGAAGTCGGGCGAAACACTCCAAGATTACATCCGACGATTCTCAAAACAATTCAACGATCTCTCCGATATAGTCGACGCGGATGTAGTCGGGGCCTTCATCTCCAGCACGGCCTACCAATCTCTGGTGCACAAGCTCGGGTGCTCGAAGCCACAAACCACCAAGGAGCTACTGGACATTGCCACCAACCATGCCTCAGGAGAGGAAGCCGTGGATGTGGTGTTCGAGCGTAGCAAGGGGAAGGTGAAAAGAGAAGAGGACGAGGCTACGACTTCCCACGGGCGCATGAAGAAGAAGAAAAACAAGACACGACAGGAAGGTGAGCTTGTTGCGGTGGCAGAGCAATTGGAGGAAGAAGGGCAGGAAGCCCGTGACTAACCACTTCGAGAAGATGCTCGAGGGACCATGCCCCAACCATGCGTTCTCAGCCAAACACCTCTACAAAGATTGCTTCCTGATGAAGAAGTAACTCGAGGGAACCTCAAGGTGGCTGACCTGAAGAAGGAGGAGGCCCCTACCCCAACGAATGGAGGGGATGGGGACAACTTTCCTAAGCCAGATGGATGCCTCATGATCTTCGGAGGTTCGGACGCCTACGAGTTGAAGAGGTGGCAAAAATTGACGAACTGGGAGGTGAACACCATCGAACTGGCCATCCCGATGTACTTAAAGTGGTCAGAGTCCACGATCACCTTCGACAGGTTAGACCATCCCAGCCTCGTGAGACGGCCTGGAAGATTCCCATTGGTGGTAGACCCGATCATTAAGCCTAAATGCCTCTCCAAGGTGCTGATGTACGGCGGGAGCAGCCTCAACAGCCACTAGGTTGACATCCTCGACTCCATGAAGATCAGTCGGGAGCAGATTCGCCTGACTGGAGCACCCTTCCACGGCATGATCCTGGGCAAGCAGGCCATCCCGCTCGGGCAGATCGACCTGCTCGTGACATTCGGAGATAGGTCAAACTTTCGAATAGAGACCCTTACATTCGAGGTGGTGGATTTCAGTGGTTCCTATCACGCTATCCTCAGGAGGCCCTGCTATGCCAAATTTATGGCCGTCCTCAATTACGTCTACCTCAAGCTTAAGATGCCTAGGCCAAAGGGCGTCATCACCATTGGGCCAAGCTTCCCACACGCACGACTGTGGAATAAGGACAGATGCCAGCTCGCCACCAAGATCATCGTGAAGGCGGACCTCACAGAGATCAAGAGGAACGTTGCCCTGACTGCTCCCGACTCCAACAAGAGCACCGACGCGGCAGCCTTCCAGTCGGCCAAGGAGACCAAGGAAGTTGACATCAACGACAGCAGCTCGACCAAGACGCCTTGCGTGGCAATTGTCTGACATGCCAGGAATCCCGAGGGAAGTCACCGAGCACCACCTTCGCATAAATCCCGACGTGAAGCCAGTCAAGCAACATCTATGACACTTCGATGAAGACAAATGGAAGGCGATCGACGAAGAGATTGAGAAGCTGTAGGTGGCAGGGTTTATCAAAGAAGTGTACTACCCAGATTGGCTTGTCAATCCCATGCTTGGAAGGAAGAAGAATGGGAAATGGAGGATGTGTGTTGACTACACTAGCCTGAATAAGGCTTGTCCCAAAGATCCCTTCCCAGTGCCGTGAATTGACCAAGTAATCAACTCGACTGCAGGATGTGAAATCATGTGTTTTCTCGACACTTACACTGACTATCATTAGATAGCGATGTACAAGCCCAACAAACTCACTATCTCGTTCATCACGCCATTCGGTTCATACTGCTATGTTACGACGTTGTTTGGGCTAAAGAACGCCGGCGCAACCTATCAACGATGTATGCAGCAATGCTTTCATGATCAAATAGGGAAGAATCTCGAAGCATACATTGATGGCATCATGGTAAAGTCAACGAAAGCGTGCGACTCGACCTCGAGGCCACTTTTGCAAATCTGCAAAAGAACTACATTAAACTGAACCTCGAAAAGTGCGTGTTTGGAGTCCTGAAAGGGAAACTCCTGGGATTCATGGGTTCCAAATGTGGACCTATCACTAGAATTAAGGGGGTACAGAGGCTCACAGGTTGCTTAGCCTCCCTCAGCAGGTTCATCTCGTAGCTAGGGGAATGAGGCATGCTGCTGTATAAACTACTCAAGAAGTCGGACCAATTCCAATGGATGGAGGAGGCCCAGACGGCTCTCAACAAGATAAAAGACTTCTTGACCACACACCCCCCATGCTGGTCTCCCTGATGGCAAAGGAACCTATCCTACTTTACATTGTCGTGATAACGCAAGTCATAAGTGTCGTGCTGGTGGTTGAACAGGAGGAATCGGGTCACTCGATTTACTTTTTCAGTGAGGTCTTGTTCGAGTCCAAAACCCGATTTCCGCAAGTCCAAAAGCTTCTGTACGTCGTGCTCATAGCAAAGCAAAAGCTGTGACACTACTTCGAATCCCACCCGATATTGGTGGTAATCGGCACACCCCTCGGCGAAATCATACACAATCAAGATGCGACCGGGCAGATTGCAAAATGGGAAATCGAGCTCATGGGATGCGAAATCTTGTACATTCCATGAACCGCAATCAAGTCACAGGTCCTAGCTGATTTCGTTGCCGAATGGACTAAGGTTCAGATCATGACTGATCCTCGAGTACACGAGTGCTAGACCATGTACTTTGATGGGTCGGTCCCGAACGAAGGCGCGGGGGCTGGCGTAGTGCTGATCTTGCCGCACAGAAGCAGGCTCTAATAGGCAGTCAAATTGCACTTCAAAGCATCAAACAACGTCATGGAGTACGAAGGGCGACTCCAAACTGGTCGTCGACCATGTCATGAAGGACGCCGCTTGCCAAAATCCAAAGATGGAGGCATACTGTCAAGAGGTTACAAAACTGGAAGATAAATTTGAGGGGCTTAAGCTCCACCATATCCTCCGAAAATACAACCAGGCGGTCGGCGACTTGGCCTAACTCGCGTCAAGTAGAGGGCTCGCCCCCGACGACGTTTTCGTCAATGACCTCCATGAGCCATCCATCCAACATGAACTAACAGAAAGGGCAACGCCCATCAACACCCTGGGAGACAAGACGCAAGAGCTCACCACGCCCCCGGCAGGTGACGACTGCTAGCCCGCCGCAACCGAAGCGGTGCTCACGGCAGGCGAGGCCAAGCTTGGGGAACCCGACTGGAGGATCCCCTTCCTCAACTACCTACTGCGGGACATGCTCCCTAGCGACAAAACGGAGGTGAGACGCCTCTTCGAGCGATCAAAAACCTTCATGATAATCACAAAAGAACTTTACAAGTGAAGCTCGAGTGGAATCTGCATGCGTTGCATCCTTGCAAACAGGGCAAAGCCTTTCAACAAGGCTTCTATTGGCCAACTTCCATGGCCGACGCCGAACACATGATACGTACCTGCCAAGGATGTTAGTTCTACGCAAGGCAAACACGCCTCCTAGCACTGGAACTACAAAGAATTCCCATCACATGTCCCTTCATGGTTTTGGGGCTTGACATCCTGGGGCCTCTTAAGAAAGTGCCCTAGGGCTACGATCACCTCCTGGTCACGGTCGACAACTTCACCAAATGGATAGAGGCCAAGCCCATAACGTCGCTCAAGTTGGAGCAGGCAGTTGAGTTCATGTTGGACATTTTCCATAGATTCGGGGTCCCCAACTATATCATCACTGACAACAGTAGCAACTTCACCGGGAAAAAAATTCCAGGAGTTTTGCGACAGCTATGGCATCCGGGTCGACTAGGCATTCATGGCTCATCCTCGAACCAATGGCTAGGTAGAATGATACAATGGTATGATCTTGCAAGGCCTTAAGCCCCGCATCTACGACAAGCTTAAAACATTTGCTGGGCGACGGGTAGCCGAACTCCCCTCTGTGCTTTGGAGCTTGCGAATCATGCCCAAAAGGTCAACAGGTTTCACCCTATTCTTCATGACCTATGGTGCCAAGGTGGTGCTCCTGACTGAGCTAGACTACGGCTCACCAAGGGTTCACGCATACCGGGAGGAACAATCTTACCAATCACGGCAAGACGACCTTGACATGCTAGACAAAACACGAGACATCGCCTTGATCCGATCGGCAAAATACCAACAAAACATCCAATGGTACCACAGTAGACGCATCAAAACGCGCTCCTTCAATGTCAGCGACCTCATCTTACGAAGGGTACAATCCTCCAAGGACAAGGACAAACTATCCCCACCATGGGAAGGGCCATTCATCATCACTGAAGTTGCTTTTACCCTTAAGATGTGCCCGACTCAAAATGAGTCACCCGATGTAAAAATGCTCGATACTCCCAACTGAGCAACCCATGCTAACCTACCAGTCGGTAACCATAGGTCACTCGGGGGCTACCAGATCTGTGATAACTCAACCCTTTGAAAAAGATTGGTTTTACCCCTTCAGATTGTTCAAAACTTATTGATTAAGCCCCGATTGGGATGACCCCAGTTTTCAAGGGCCATGGCAAAAAGATCTTATCAGCTCAGAAAAGGCAAAAAATCGGAGCACGACAGATAAATAGAAAATAACCAAAGGGGTTCGCCACAACAAGCTCATAGAACGGGAAAGAAAACACGCATAACTGTTATACACGCCCACACACGGGCAACAACCAGAACGACAGTAGCAATACTACTAATCCCTTTTCACCTCCTTCCCTAGCGCGAGTTTCGGTGGGATCTTCTTGGTCAAAGTTTCGGCGCAATGGGTCACCTTGGACTCAATCTGCTGCAGCTCTGCCTTGGGGAGAGGGGCGAAACCACCCGCCAACACAGCCAGATCCAGCTCGCTGTAATGGAAAGAAGTCATGGAGAGATTCGTATGTGCCCTAAAGAAGTACGCGGAGTGGATCGCCGACCAAACACGGTCAGGGAGATCGGCGAGACGGCTGAGAATGTCTCTACTTCCACTCGAGGGCCAAAGTGCCTCGCACACCACCATGGCGATGTTATAGAATTGCTCCAGCTCCAAGGCCGCTGATGCAAGGTCTTTGCGTGCCCAATCCCTATCCGCCAGCAGCGTCGCCGCCACCATCCGAGCATCTGCAGGAAAAGAGAAATCCTCAAAACCAGGATCAAGAAGAAGCCCATCACAAAGGCAACAAATGCAGGGTACTCACGGTGCTCTACAGCGACCCTCTACTGAAGATCCTACTCCAAGAGCTTATTAGTCCACTCCACCGATACACGATTGGCCCACTCATCGTCTCGCGCCTCTTCCAACACCTTCACGTGCTGCTCCAAGCGACCGCACCGATTCTTCGCCGCACGAGTATTTTCCTCTACCGCAACAACTAGCCCTGTTTAGTAGGAAGGAGAATGAAGATAACAAAAGGAGGACCTGTTGGCGCTAGAAATCGGCTGATTGAATTCCAGCGTCGGACACACGACCCGGGAGAATCTGCTTAGCTCCTATTCGGGTGATCGCCCTGGTGCGGTTCGCTCGGCGTGCCAGCCAATCTGACCTGTTGATTGGCAAGGAAAGAAACGTGTCAGTTCCCAGAGGTTGCGATCGGCTAAAGTTCCGATCTCAAGAAAGTTTATCAGTGAATTGGACGATTTGCCGTAATAGAGAAATCGGCTATGATGCAACCGATTACCAGGCAACGTTTATAAAGAAAATTGCTAGAGTAATCTAAACAACGCTACAATAGCAACACTACGAGCAGATCTGATCGGCTATGCATGAAATAGGTAGATTAAACAGCAAAGTATAAGAAAAGCCGAAATTACTAATTCCTAGCTGGATAACTGGTGATAAAACTAGAACAACAGGTAACACCTAGAATTCTAGTAAATATCGATAACCGATGAATAAATCTAAATGAAACGACAGCGATGCGCCCGAAGTTAAAGCTTAGAAATTACTCGATAAACGGAACTTACAAGATCGGCCGGAGGTCAAATTGATGCAGCCTCGCCAACCCGTACGAACTCGTGAAAAAGGAGAAAAGGTGTTGGCGAAGTCGCCTGCTTGAAAGTAAGTACGAGGAAATAGTAGTTTGTTGTATTGAGTTGATGATGATTACAGATCTACAAGGGTGGCTATTTATAGCCCCGTACAAACGACTTTTTATCCGACTAGAACTCTATCCCTAAATTTAAACAGAAAATGAATATTTACAAGTATGATTCATACTATTTTCACGCGCTTCATGGGCTGACCCCTTCTTCATCTTCATAATCCTTCTTAAGCCCACATCGGCCCAACTATTCCTAATCGGCCGATCACCTCTTTGGCAAGGGGGTAACCGATCAGGACCCACATGTCGAGGGCTCAGACTCATTCCGACCCTGGGAACTAAGATCGGACGAGGCGGAGATCCTCCCTTGGAGGGTCGGGCGCATCCGATCCCAAACCTCAGGGGTCGGGTGAGGCGGAGATCCTCCCTTGGAGGGTCGGGCGCGTCCGATCCCAAACCTCAGGTGTCGGGCGAGGCGGAGATCCTCCCTTGGAGGGTCGGGCGCTTCCGATCCCAAACCTCAGGGGTCGGGCGAGGCGGAGATCCTCCCTTAGAGGGTCGGGCGCGTCCGATCCCAAGCCTCAGGGGTCGGGCGAGGCGGAGATCCTCCCTTAGCGGGTCGGGCGCGTCCGATCCCAAGCCTCAGGGGTCGGGCGAGGCGGAACTCCAAGGATCAATCGGCCGATCCTCGACTGTAGCATCAATTGGCCGATTTCCAATCGTCACGCTTGTATCTCACCGCATCTCCTAATTTCTTCCACTTCTAACGCCAATTTTACTCGTGTCAAAATCTGGCGTCAACACATGCCCCCCAGTTTCGGAGTAAAACATAGTCTTTACTTCGAAATTCTTTTCAACTTCTCATCCGAAACAGACGTAGCGAAATCATCCTTCCGTTTCGCGGTCTCCAACCTGATGATTGCAATCTTTTCGAAACAGGCGCCCACGACACCCACTACTCCCGAAAAACTCGGAACGCCGGCGCGGTAAAAATTCCCCTTTTACCCCTTCTCAGACCTTCTTTAAATATCAGCACATCCCGTACTCCTTACGAGCTCACGTCCTTCTTCTTCATCGCACAGGCTTTCTTCTCCCTCCAACACTTTTCTAAGTCCTCCAATTCTCCAGTGCCTCCTTCCTTTCGCATTCCCTCCTACTTTTCCAATGGCGGCACCTTCAGGCACCTCACCAACGCGCGAAGCTCCAGAAATGGTACCTTCGGCGGAGGTTCCAGTAGCGACAGCGGCGGCTCCATCGACGGAAGAAGGAGCTCCATTGGCGAAAATTGAAGCTTCATCCGAGATCCCATTGGCAGCTTCATCGTCTGCAGCTGCATCGGCGACTCCGCCGATTACGAGGAGCTTCATCCCAGAGGTCATTACCGAAACTTTTCCTTATCAGTAATGCATTCACTTTAGATCTATTTCTTACCCTCGCACCCCCTTTTCCTTTTTAGGCGGTTAGGCATCGCATCACCATTCGTCTTACAGAAAATCTCGGCCTTATCTGCCTTGGCCCCATGGGAAATCCAGATCCAACCGACTTAATCAATTTGGAAACCCATAGAATCCCCTTCAAACAATCATTTATGGACCTAGATCACTGGTTGGGTACCTTTAGGTCTTGGTCGAACGAAACTCCCGGTTGGAGGGAATGGTACCAGCGGATAGCCGCCTCCAAGAAGGTCCAATGGGACGAGCACAAAATTGGCCAATGCATCGATTTATCCTTGTCCCAAATGGAATGAAATTAGCCGTTAGTGATGGCAGCTTCTTACTTCTGGTCCGATGCTCTCAACGCATTCCTGTTTGGACACGGACCCATGACCCCCACATTGGCCGATGTAGTCTTGCTGACCGGCCTGGACATTTCTTCCCCGGACACCCCTTTCCGCCTTATAGCCGCAACATCACATCGGCTGGACACAAGGGGAATCTGCGGGTGGAAAGGTTTCATCAGATGCAACAAAAGGGCCGGATCTGTCAAGAACAGAGAGCACACGACCTTCCTGATGATGTGGCTAGAGAAACACTTCTTCTGCGGGAGAGCAGCTGGTCCATCTACCAATACCCAAGCTCTGGCCGAAGCATTATCAATAGGGACTCCTGTTCCTCTTGGAAAGCACTTACTGGGAGCAGCCTACCACATGCTTCACCAAATCGGTATCAAATTATCCCAAGGGGAGCCGATTGGAAACCCAGGTGGACCCTGGTGGTTCATTAACCTATGGCTGAACTTGTACATGAGCGAGATCTCCCAGCAGCGAGTGGAACACATGACATTCCCCAGCGTCGAATCGGCAGAGAATCTCACTGTCCGACGCCGGTGTACGTCTTTCGGCGAAACGGCATCGGCCTTCTCTGGTTGCTCGTACTCTGCTACCAAGGTGACCGAATACTTCCGGTGTTTTTATAACGGCTTCAATGAAGATGCAACCGTCTGGTTCCCTTATCGGAGAGATGACCTAATCTTTGAACTCCCTTCTTGCTTCGACTCAACCACCGGCCGATTCGACGAAGATCTCACAGATGAACTAATTAAACCGGGGATCTTACCGGCCAACTTCTTCTCAGGAAAGGATGCCCCTATATATGAATTCTACAACCCCTCCGTTGCAGCACGGCAATTCGGCATGGGTCAACTGCCGATTCAGGCATACTTCATTGGCTGAGCAAAGTTCAGAGATGAGCTCACCACGGGTCTTGACTATAGTCGGCTGCGAGATCGGATACCAGACTCCAGTACCATAGACTTGAATGACTGGATAGTAGCCCCCTTTGCTGTCCAACCATTCAAGCTATGGTGGGCCGAATGGAAACAGTACCTGTTCTGCGCCTCCGCATCGACATACTGCAATCTCCTGGATCCGGCCAACATCGATCCGAACGCCGAGGTATTTTTTTCCCCTAGCCGATTCTCATTCCTTTATTATGTGGTTAAATATGTACACTAACATCTTGCTGTTGCTTCAGTCTGAAAACCGCGTTCCCCCAACACACAGTCGGAGTGGCCGGCCGATAGAAGACCATCACCCATACACCATCTTCCCCCTTATCGGCTATGATGCCCCTTCAGTGGATGTGATTGCCGGCCGATCGAAGCAGGCGCAGAAGAAGGTTACCAAGAAGACCAGTCGCCGAGTACGAGCTCGTATAGAACCGGCCGACCCTCTTATGATCACATCGGCAGAAACTTCGGCCGCATTGCCCCTTCTAGCTGCTGGAGAAGTAGATACTCAAGTCGTCACGCAAGCTGGGGCGGCCGCTGCATCATTGCTGGTGGAGGCCATGCAGGTAAACTTGTTGTCTGATCCTACCGATTGCCATCTCTATACTGATTCATCTTATTTTAGACTACACAAATCACTTCTGTGGACTCACAACAATCGGCAGCAACCCAATCGGTCATCAACACGCCCACGCTTCCGTCTGCCGAGGTATACTACTCTTCAACCAATTTTTCTAGTATTTGGATAATATTCTTATTCAATCTTTTGACACAGGTCACCGGTACGCTTAGCGCCCCTCCTAACCAACCAATGGTCATCTATCAGGAAGCTGGCCCGAGCAAAGCATCAATCATGGTGGAGTCTTCTACTTCTGACGAACCAATGGTACCAGCCCCTGAATCGAGGATAACGGCCTCCCAAACGCAGTTTGAAGAAATCCATTTCAAGGAGGTAAGAGATTTCTCACCCTTATTTGGCCGATTTGCTATCATCACCGGCTGATTTGTTCTTCTTCTTGACTCACTATTTTTCAGGAACAGGACACCCCCAACAACAGCCTTTTCTCGTTTGCAGTCGCACTCTCCGATGACGAGGAAGTCGCCTCTCGCCAGGTCACTTTGAGCTCCGTCCCTGATGACGTCCGTGCCAAACTCGCAAGCATCTGATCCCTTCTTCAAGAGGACATCGGCCGATTGGTAGAAGACGCCTCGTCGATTCGGCAACTTCTTAGTGACGTCAACGGGCGAGTACCAGAAGAAGCGGAAGAGGCCTTGGCGCCGGCCGCATATATCGAGTCAATGAGGATTCCGGTCTTTAGGGCCCTGCGCCACATGGCCGATCGTGCCAAGTTGACCAAGACTCGCGAAGAAGAAGACACGTACAAGCGTCAAGCTCAAGAGGTGCATCAACGGATTCACTTTCTGAAAGACTCTCGCCCGGGGATCGTCGGCACGATAGATCGCCTCAAACGCCGAAGGGCAGAGCTTGCCAAGGAGATGGAGCAGGTGACCAAAGCAATAGATGTCGAAGAGAAGAGGCTTCAGGAACTCCCTTCTATCATCGCCGATCTGAAACGGGAGAGGCAGCACCTGGCCCACGAAGCCCTCAAATTCCACCGCCATATGTCAGAAGTCCCCGGATCGGCAGAGGATGACCAACGGGTCCTGGACTCTGCCGATCAGATCCGGCGCCGAGCGATCGCAGCTATCGATGCCCTTCTGGGTGACCTGTAAAAGTATTGGCAGTTCTTGTACGAATATTTAATGACCCCTTTGACCGCCCTTCGCGGCGCCCCCTTTATTTATTACCTTTTTCACTTCCGATGGGACGTGTCTTACCAAACATCCACGCCTTCCTTTCTTATAAACACCGGCCTAGGTCCCCTTTCCGAGAGTACGAACCTAGCTCGGCTTCATCTTCCCCGACCTATTTTCGTCGGTGCGCCTTTCAGTCATGTCTTCTTCATCCTCTACCTCTTCCTCTGTTAATCAGGTAAAAGTTTTGCCTTCATTCTTTTTCTTAGTTTAGCTCTTCTGAAGGGAATCACCTTTTCGGCAGCCATATGTATATTGTTGCTTTCCGCAGCCACGGCGCCTTAGTCCTGAACTCGAAAGAACCATCGGACTTGTACACTCCGACGAACCGTTGTCGCAAGAAGACAAGGATTTAATCAGAGCTCATTGCGACGAACTCCAAGAGCATGTCCCTGCCGACATCCGACGGATCTGGGACTTTCTGGATAGCAACGACCACCGACGACCTCAAGCCCACCGAAGTCATCCGCTTCCTCATCAAATCGTCCTTGAAGATGCAGCAGCAGGAACACTACGCCCGGCCATGGACCGGAGTCACCCTCTCCCCCGTCAAGTCGAAGCGGAGGCCTCAATGAAAGAGATAGAAGAAGAGTACATCCGTCTTCTGATAGAACTAGGCCGGGCTGAGAGAGAGCTTAAGAAAAAGCATGATTAATTATTTTTTGTTCTAAGGGCGACTTGTACCTTGTCGGCCGTGTAACCCACTGTCCGTACCGAATGAAATATATCGGCCGATTTGGACGATTACATTTTTTCTCTAGACGAATCCTTTTGCATCGGCTGTGTGTTGTTCATCGTGGTCGATCCTTATGCTCCGACCCATATACTAGGGTAGTACCTTTTCAAGTATCTTCCGTTCAGAGCCCTAGTAAACTCTTCTCCTTCGATTGTTTCCAGAATATAAGTGTTTCCTGGAGCACATCTGCCGATTTTATACGACCCTTCCCACGTAGGGGACCACTTACCGAATTTAGGATCTTTCGACCCGATCGGCAACACTAACTTCCATACCAGGTCCCCCAGAGAGAATTGTTTGACTTTGACCTTCTTATCATACCACCTGGCCACTTTCTTCTTGTTTTCTTCGATGCTTATCAAAGCTCTCAATCGTTGGCCAGCCAAGTCATCAAGTTCCCTTTTCATGAGTGAGGAGTAGTCGTCGGCCGCTAACTGGTCCTGGAGCGAAGTGCGTCTCGACCCTGCTCTCAATTCCCATGGTAGTACCGCCTCGTGACCGTACACCAACTGAATAGGGGACATCTTGGTGGCCCCATGGCAAGCCATCCTGTATGCCCATAGAGCTTCAGTCAGACATAAATGCCATTTTTTCGGCTGCTCCTCTATCTTCCTCTTGATTAACTTAATTATCCCTTTGTTGGAAGATTCGGCCTGGCCGTTAGCTTGGGCATAATACGGAGAGGAGTTTAACAATTTGATTCCCATATCGGCAGTGAACTCCTCGAATTCTCCCGATGTAAACATCGTCCCTTGATCGGTTGTGATAGTCTGGGGGATGCTGAAACGGTAGACGATATGGTCTCTTACGAAGTCAACCATAGCAGCCGATGTTACGGCCCTTAACGGAATCGCCTCCACCCATTTGGTGAAATAATCAGTGGCCACCAGAATGAACTTGTGCCCTTTGCTTGACGGAGGATAAATTTGGCCGATGAGGTCTATTCCCCAACCTCTGAACGGCCATGGTTTGATAATGGGATTCATGGCCGATGCGGGCACACGTTGGACATTCCCGAATTTCTGACAATCCTGGCATCCTTTATAATATTTGAAGCAATGTTCGAGGATCGTCGGCCAGTAATACCCATTATTCCTAATCATCCATTTCATCTTATGTGCCGATTGGTGGCTCCACACACTCCTTCATGGATTTCTCCCATCAGAGTCTTAGCCTCCTCCGTTCCTAGACACTTGAGTAGGACACCATCAATTGTTCGGTAGAACAAGTCGTCTTCCAGTAACACATATTTGGTAGCATGAAACTGTACCCGCCGATCCACTTTCTTAGACGGATCTTTCAGGTAATCGACAATCTCCTTTCGCCAGTCATTGGCCGCGAGCTCTAGAGCCATGGCGCCTTGAATCGGCCGATACCCAAATGCGTGTTGGGCGAGCTTGTTGGCATCCTCGTTGTGATTCCTTGGGATGTGCTCAATAACTGCCGATTTGAATTCTTTCAGAAGAAGCAGGCAATCTTCGTAATAAATCCTCAATATATCGTCCTTGCACTCGGACTTCCCTATTAACTGATCCACGATAAGCATGGAATCCCCAAAAATTTCGACGGAATCAGCTTTGACTTCCCTTAGCAATTGTAATCCCTTCAGTACAGCTTGGTACTCTGCTTGATTGTTAGTGGCGGATGCTTCTATCGGCAGAGAGAAATCATAGCTTGCCCCCCGAGGCGATATGAGGACGATGCCGATTCCTGATCCGGCCCCACATGATGATCCATTAAAGTATCTGGTCCAAGGTACTGGTTCTACGAAGGTAGCCTCTGGCCCACAGTGCTGGGCAATGAAATCGGCCATGACCTGACCCTTAACGGCTTTTGCCGATTCATATCGAAGGTCAAACTCTGACAAAGACAAGATCCATTTTCCGATCCGTCCTTTCAAAATCGGCAGTGACAGCATGTATTTTACCACGTCGTCCGTGCATACGACCACACATTCCGCTGATAGCAAATAGTGCCTGAGTTTGGTACATGAGAAGTAAAGGCATAGGCACAACCGCTCCACTGGAGGATACCTTGTTTCGGCGTCCAGAAGTCTTCTACTGACATAATAAATTACCCGTTCCTTTCCTTCGAACTCCTGGACCAGAGCCGACCCAATAGCTCGTTCATCGGCTGATAAATATAGTTTAAACGGTTTACCAGTTTGAGGAGGGACCAATACCGGTGGTTAGACCAAGTACTGCTTGATATCTTCCAATGCCTTGCGTTGCTCTTCCCCCCATATGAACTCCTGGTCGGGCTTCAACTTTAATAATGGTGTGAAGGCTTGGATTCGCCCAGACAGATTAGATATGAATCTTCTGATGAAATTCACCTTGCCGATTAAAGATTGCAACTCAGTTTTATTCTGCGGGGCCACGACTTTGTTGATGGCCGCTATAGTCTTCTGATTGATTTCTATTCCCCGCTCGTGCACCATGAATCCTAAGAATTAACCGGCGGATACGCCGAAGGCACACTTATTCGGGTTCATCTTCAGCCCATGTTTCTTAGTGCATTCCAACACCTGTCGTAAATCGGCCAGATGCTCCTGGTGTCCTTTTGACTTGACTACGACGTCGTTGATGTAGATCTCTACTAGTATGCTGATAAGTTTGTGAAATATGTAGTTCATGGCTCTCTGATACGTAGCGCCGGTGTTTTTCAAGCCGAAAGTCATTACCACCCACTCGAATAAACCAAGGTGACCTGGGCATCTAAAGGCCGTTTTGGGTATGTCTTCTTCGGCCATAAGTATCTGATTGTACCCAACGTTTCCATCCATGAAACTAATAACCTTGTGTCCCGCGGCGGCATCTATCAACACATCGGCCGTCGGCATGGGGTATCCGTCCATGTGTGTGGCCTGATTGAGGTTTCGGAAGTTGACGCATACGCGTAGCTTTCCGTTCTTCTTGTATACTGGTACAATGTTGGAGATCCATTCGGCATAACGGCATTGCCGAATAAATTTTGCTTCGATTAGCCGTGTTATTTCAGCCTTTATGTCTGGTAGGATTTTCGGATTGCACCACCGTGCAGGCTGTTGATACGGCCGATACCCTGGCTTTATGGGTAACCGATGCTCAACGATAGATCGGTCTAATCCGGGCATCTCATGATACTCCCAAGCAAAGCAATCCTTAAATTCTCTTAACAAACTTGTCAGTTTACATTTGTATTCCGGATCTAAATTTGCACTAATATATGTCGGCCGTGGTTTGGTGCCATCGCCTAAGTCTATCATTTCTAATGAATTGGCCGACGTGAACCCATGTCCCAGCTTCCCATCTTCTCGGGCGAACTGATCCATTTTAGTCCGAGTCTTTGGAGCCGACTGCTCGGATCGGCTGTAGGCCAAAATCAGACACCTTCAAGAAGTCAGTATCCCATACTCTCCCGGATATGCACTTGACGGTTTTGCAGCTCCACTGCTGCGTGTCGGCTGCCGCGATGCTGTATGCGGAATCGGCGGTGACCACCTCGATGTTGTCGCCGACCCATTGCACGAGGCATTGATGCATTGTAGATGGGATACAGCAATTTGCATGTATCCAGTCTCGGCCGAGTAGCATGTTGTAGGACCCCTTGCCATTAATGATGAAGAAAGTAGTAGGAAGGGTCTTACTGCCGATGGTGAGGTCGACGCAGAGAGCGCCGCGAGCGGGGGATACGTTGCCCTCGAAGTCCTTGAGCATCATATCTATCTTGGTCAGGTCATCATCGCTCTTCCCAAGCTTCCGGAACATGGCGTACGGCATGATGTTGACTGTAGCCCCTCCGTCTACCAGTAATCTGGTGATGGGTCGGCCGTTGGCATGCCCTTTAAGAAACAACGCTTTCAGGTGTTGCCGTTTGTCTTCTTCGGGCTTCTCGAATGTGGTTGTCATTGGCTCCAAAGCCAATTGCACCATTTGCTCTTCCATTGCCGACATGTCCTGTCGGTCAGCAAAAGTCATGAATTCCATCGGCAGTATGAAAACCATGTCGATGTCGGCTGCCGATTCGTCGCCTGCCGATTCGTCGCCTCCTCTGTCGTTTCTTTTGGGGCGCCATACCTGAGACCTGCCTTTCTTCTCATCCGTCGTGTACTGTTGCTCTTCCTCCTGCTGTTCCCACTGGCGGAGATGTTGGATTCTTCGTTTTTGAGATTTGGTCAATCCATCGGGGCACCACCTGGGGTTCACCGGTTTGGTTCGTGGTCTAGCATGTTCCCATTCCGGTCCGCGTCCTAAAGGGTTCTTGTCTGATACCCGAGCATCGGCCATCTCTTCAAGTCGACTGTGGACGCTGACCCTGTTTTCTGGCCGGTCATGTCGATCAAATCTGCCCCCCGGCCCATCATCGCGCCTGCCTTCCGATCGATCATATCGGTCACTTCTGCCGCCCAGCCGATCACGTACTGGAGGGCACCGGTCGTCTTGGTCGTGCCAATTCCTGCTGATCGGCTCTGGTTTCCCATCTCTGGAGCGAGACCTGCTGAATGGCTGATTGTTACGATACGAGCCGTTGCATTCAGGGCAATTATCGGCCGAAGGCAGCCTGAGGTTGCTTTCCCAACAGTGGATGAAGAACGGACATCGCCAGTGATCTTCATGTCGCCGCATTGCTTCTTCCCGGGATCTTGAGCGTTCATGTTGCCACTGATATTTGTTGAGCAGGAATTGGGAAGTAATGTGTCTGCGTGGTTCTCCTGATCCGTCATCATCGTCTTTCATCCGCCGTTTCCCCTTGACGTCTTTAGGTGCCGCTTGATTTCTAGGGTCTACGGCGCCGCTCTTTTTAGCCGATTCGGATGTCAGCACCTTGGTTTGGAGCGCATTCTTTCCCGTGTCAACCATGTTAGTGCGGAAGGGGTGCTGATCGATCTTCATCGGCTTGGCTGGTTTTGTTGGCACTTCAAATTTGAGTCTGCCCTGCTCAATGGCCGATTGTATCTGCTGCCGGAAGATTTTGCATTCATTCGTATCATGGGAGGTAGCGTTGTGCCACTTGCAATATTTCATCTTCTTCAGCTGTTCGGCAGAAGGGATCGTATGGTATGGTGAGAGCTTGATCTGTCCTTCCTGGAGGAGGAGGTCGAAGATTTTATCGGCCTTTGATGTGTCAAATCCGAACATTTCCGGCTCTTTCTTGCCGAACGGACATGATATCGGCTTCTTCCCTTTAACCCATTCCGCACGGCCGATTTCTGCGTCTTCTTCGGTTTCAACCTCTTCTAAGTCTGCCACCTTCTTCTGAAAGTTCCTCCGTGGATCGAAAGAACGTACTTCTTGACCAGACAATCGGTGGACGATTTGGCTCAAGCTCTCAAACTCCTGTGAGGCGTATTTTTCTTTGATGTGAGGTAGGAGACCTTGGAAGGCTATATCGGCCAACTGTGCATCAGTCAGGGCCAGGGAGTAGCACTTATTTCTGATTTCCTTGAACCTCTGTACATATGAGGATATCGGTTCGTCACTTCTCTGCCTGAGGCTGGTCAAATCGGACAGCTTCATCTCATGTACCCCGACGTAGAAGTATTTATGAAATTGCCTTTCCAGATCGGCCCATGTAATTATCGAGTTGGGCGGTAAGGTTGTGAACCACTGGAAGGCCGACCCAGACAGGGATGACGAGAAAAGTCGCACCCGTAGAGCATCCTGTGCCGCTGCTTCTCCGCATTGGATGATGAATATGTTCACGTGTTCTACGGTTGAGGTGTCGTCTAGCCCCGAAAACTTGGTGAAATCAGGAACTTTATACCGATGAGGAAACGGCAGTAAGTCGTATGTAGGCGGGTACGGTGTCCTGTATGTGTAGGTCTGCACCTTCGGTTTCAAGCCGAATTGTTCCTGAATCACCTCTGTTATACGTGCTGACCAGTCCGGCTGTTGCTGGTAAACCGTCGGCTGAGGAACTGGTACGTGCTGGTATATTGGCGGCGGGATGACGTGATGTTGAGTGAAAGCGTGTGGCGTTTGGTGTGTCATAGCCGGCTGCGTATTCAGGGTCGGCTGTTTGAATGAGCCGCTTGTTTCGTCATATAGTATGAGCGGCGCGACACCCCGGAGTACTTCCGTTGATTCTGCTGCTCTGCTCATCTCTGGTGCGACAGGCTGGTACTGCGGCATGGCTGGTCGAGTGGCCGCCTGGAAAGACACCTGGAATTGGGGGCTTCCATGGTTGGCCGGTTGATCCTGGATGGCCGTCACTGATGGTGTTCCCCAAGGCGCTGGATTAATCGGAGGAAACTGCGCAGAGGACAACTGAATGGGACGTGGCTGGAGGTGTTGCGTGCCATTAAACCCTATAGGGATCGATGATGAGGAAGCGCCAGAACCCCCAACTGGAAATTGGATCGGCTGAGAAGAAGCCGAATAAGGTATATTCTTGTTCGGAGCCGTAATCGGTGGAGCATATGCCGGCCCTTGGTACCCTTGAGATACACCGCTAGCCAAGGAGCTGATGACGGCATTATATACTGTATTAGAAAGCACCGGGGATTGATCGATGAAAGCTTGATAGACGGATTGCTGGACCATCTCGGACATCTTGTCCGAGTCCTTGGTGATTGTGATCTGGCGGGGAGTTGGAAACGGAGCCTTTTTGATAGTTTCCCTGCTCCTGGTGCGACTGAAGGACTGCAGACATGTCTTCCGGTAGTATGCCGTCTGCCTCTCTAGTTCTTCCTTCTGGTCGTCCCTGAGATCTGCCTCTGTCACTTCGATGACGTTATCTTCGGAGACTTCAGCAGCTTTCGACATGGTGGCGGTTGTATTCGTCCTACCAGGCGTGCCAAAAGTGTGTTGGCGCTAGAAATCGGCTGATCGAATTCCAGCGTCGGACAGACGACCCGGGAGAATCTGCTTAGCTCCTGTTCGGGTGATCGCCCTGGTGCGGTTCGCGCGGCGTGCCAGCCAATTTGACCTGTTGATTGGCAAGGAAAGAAACGTGTCAGTTCCCAGAGGTTGCGATCGGCTAAAGTTCCGATCTCAAGAAAGCTTATCAGCGAATTGGCCGATTTGCCGTAATAGAGAAATCGGCTATGATGCAACCGATTACCAGGCAACGTTTATAAAGAAAACTGCTAGAGTAATCTAAACAACGCTACAATAGCAACACTAGGAGCAGATCTGATCGGCTATGCATGAAATAGGTAGATTAAACAGCGAAGTATAAGAAAAGTCGAAATTACTTATTCCTAGTTGGATAACTGGTGATAAAACTAGAACAACAGGTAACACCTAGAATTCTAGTAAATATCGATAACTGATGAATAAATCTAAACGAAACGACAGCGATGTGCCCGAAGTTAAAGCTTAGAAATTACTCGATAAATGGAACTTACAAGATCGGCCGGAGGTCAAATTGATGCAGCCCCGCCAACCCGTACGAACTTGTGAAAAAGGAGAAAAAGTGTTGGCGAAGTCGCCTGCTTGAAAGTAAGTACGAGGAAATAGTAGTTTGTTGTATTGAGTTGATGATGATTACAGATCTACAAGGGTGGCTATTTATAGCCCCGTACAAACGACTTCTTATCCGACTAGAACTCTATCTCTAAATTTAAACACAAAATGAATATTTACAAGTACGATTCGTACTATTTTCACGCGCTTCATGGGCTGACCCCTTCTTCATCTTCATAATCCTTCTTAAGCCCACATCGGCCCAACTATTCCTAATCGTCCGATCACCTCTTTGGCAAGGGGGTAACCGATCAGGACCCACATGTCGAGGGCTCAGACTCATTCCGACCCTGGGAACTAAGATCGGACGAGGCGGAGATCCTCCTTTGGAGGGTCGGTCACGTCCGATCCCAAACCTCAGGGGTCGGGCGAGGCGGAGATCCTCCCTTGGAGGGTCGGGCGCGTCCGATCCCAAACCTCAGGGGTCGAGCGAGGCGGAGATCCTCCCTTGGAGGGTCGGGCGCTTCCGATCCCAAACCTCAGGGGTCGGGTGAGGCAGAGATCCTCCCTTAGAGGGTCGGGCGCGTCCGATCCCAAGCCTCAGGGGTCGGGCGAGGCGGAGATCCTCCCTTAGCGGGTCGGGCGCGTCCGATCCCAAGCCTCAGGGGTCAGGCGAGGCGGAACTCCAAGGATCAATCGGCCGATCCTCGACTGTAGCATCAATTGGCCGATTTCCAATCGTCGCCCTTGTATCTCACCGCATCTCCTAATTTCTTCCACTTCTAACGCCGATTTTACTCGTGTCAAAATCTGGCGTCAACAGGACCAAGCTATAAAACTAGTCAGCCAAGGTCAGAAGAAGCAGCAAATCTTGGATACGCTCAGTCTTGACCCGAGCAGCGTCCCTCTCCGACCGGAGGACCTGAACATTCAACAACGCATCATCGTGGGTCAACTAAACAAGGAGAAGAGACATCTACCAAGCCATGATGTCCTTCCTCATGGTCTCCACCAAGTCGGACATCCGTGACTCTGAGCCGAACATATCCTCCCAAAGCTGACGGTTCTGGACGGATAGGCGTTCAAGCTCCTCCCACGCCACGATAAGCCGAGACTCGACCTCCTCATGATGGCGGTGCTCCTCCCCTGTGGCCCCCAAAGGAAGGAACACATGGCAAAGGAAGTCAGACTTGTCTTGGGAATGAGCAAATATCCGCTGAAGGCGGCAGAAAGTAAGCAGTCAGCGCCGATGAAAAATAGTCAAGAAAGAAGTTACCTCGCCATGTGGAAGCAGGTTGCTCCGCAAAAGACGGAGAATGTTCTCCGGTCCTAGCTCCACCCAGGACACAACACACCTCGACTACTCCCACTCCCGCTGCTCCACCTCGTCATCAGCCAGAACACCGCCCCATTCAGGAACTTGCGATCGGCCCACACACGTGGCGTCACAGTTGGGCGAGCCGAAAATGAGCTCTCACTGACTACAGCTACGACAGGTTCCAACTATGACGCCATCAGGTACTGCTGAGCAGCCACAACGCCATCTCCAGTCACGGTCCAATCCACCAGCTTCTCCTGACGAGTGATGACGGGAGAGGAAGTGGCCGCCGGTGGGACGGTAGCGGTTGAGGAGGAGGACATGCCATCTACATCACGAAGCAACAGGGAAAGTGGGAAGTCAGCCATCTCAATCACCAACAAAGGAGGAGAGGGCGACATCCGCTGAACGCTCCATGGGAGGAGTGGCCGGACGCCCTCAAGCAGCGGGATCCAACGGCTCGAGGAGATGTCACCAACAGCAGCCACATCCAGGGAATCCTCACTCGCCGCAACCTCGGGCTGAGGGCCCGACTGCACGACCGCTTGTGCTGATTGAACCACAACCTCGAGGAGCAGAGCCAATGGCTTCACGAAGAGTCACCTCGCCCGAAGAAGCGACGGATGCAAGTGGAGTTTGTGAGGAGGCAACGGGCGCGGTCGAGGCGGCAGTCTCACCCCTCTTAAATAATGGCTAGGCTGGACCCTTATCACATGAGAGAAAGGAAATCATCATGATCCTACTGAACCCGACTCCCCAACATCAACCGAAAATATAGGATCGGACGTTAACCTGGGCAAAAATACACGTGGCATCCCGATAAATCCAGTCAACGCGGGAATGGAACCCTCGGGAGGGGCAGCAGCGCCAAGGCAGCATCCACGGGGTATCCTCCATGCGCACTCGCTTGGAGGCATCATCGTCAATCACAATCACCAGCTTGCGCTTCCAGGTGGAGGACTCAGAAACGAAGTGAGCATCATCAGTCGTGCCTCCCGGATGCAACGATGACTCATCATCGGAGGAGAAATCAGGCTCCTCAGGCTCCTCCTCACTCGTGGCCAAGCACCTCTGACGCAACACCTCAAAGTCGCGCTTCTTCTTCTTCCTCACATCATTCTTCCTCTTGTCCTCCTCCGCGGCCGCAGTCTTGGCCGCCCATTTCTCCTGGTCCTCCGGAAGCCGCCACTCAGGAGCGAGGTTCAGCAGACCCTGGGGTGAAGAAGAGGCCACGTCAACCACGAAAGAACACTAGAATAAAGCATGGAAGAAGCAAAAGGCCACCACAAAAGCACGGATTCCAGTCGGGGAACTCACCAAGTCGGGCGGATTGTTGGCGCAAAAAGTCGCCAGGTGGCCCACCGGCATGATGTCAGCGCTCCCCACCAAGCAAGATCTGACATGACCACAGACCTCCAAATCAGCGAGCTCCTCGGACCTCTCCCTGGTCGGGTCCTCAGGACCCGAGTACTAAAACATGTCGTGGGCCCGTTGCTTCGCGGGTTGGATGTGCCGACTAAAGAATTCCAAAGCAGCCCGGCTCTAGTGATACCTTGTGAGATGCGCTGATGAAAGACCGGAAGAACGCAATCCAATCTCCTCATGTCCAGCATCGGCACACCCTAGGTCCAGGAGTCCTGAGCAATGGGGACGCCATCGATGAATAGAGGGAGACCCGAGGAGGGGTTGCGGACATAAAACCACTCCCCGTGCCACCCTTTGTTGGAGGTGACAAAAGGAACGTCGAAATAGTCCCTCCCCTCCCCGAGCCGTAGCCGGATGCCGGTGCTGCCAATAGGAGCGCCACCCTTGCCACGAAGGTTGGGGAAAGACTCGATGCGCACGGTGAAGAAATACACCCACAACAGGAAGTTCGCCTGCACACCGAGGAAGCACTCATAGAAGGTGATAAAAGTGGTGACGTGGAGCAACCCGTTAGGGTTTAGGTGCTGCAGCTCCAGCTTGTAATGGTGGAGAAGCACTGGAGATATGGATACGCCGGCAAGGTGAGCCCCCATTTGTAGAACGGAGTGAAGACTGCAGTCTTGCCCGGTTGAGGCTCATGGAAGGATCCCCCTCGGGGAAGACACCACCCGAATTCCTCCTGCGGAGGGAGGAATCCCTTGCTGACAAGGTCGTGAATTCAGGCGGCGGTGATCTCCGAGCGATGCCAAGAACCCATGGTGTAACGGCGACGGATTGTGGCAAAGTTGATGGTGCAGCAAGCCCTAGCATGCGGTAGCGAGGAGCGGGCGGCATGCGGATGCGAGACGAGGAAGGAGAAGAGAAGGAACCAAGCTGTCACCCCCCGAACGGCTTATAAAGGGGGGATAGGAACCGCCGGGACGCGTGTGGTAGCAATGGGGCCCTCCACTATCCGCGCCGGAGTGTGGGAAGCAAAACCGCCAATGGTAAGGATGGGGTGGGCCCCAATAGCGTGAACTCGTAGAGTGACCCTTCAACTTCTGACAGAAGTTGATGCGAGCGGTGCCAGCGCATCACATGGCGGGATGCTACCCTACCATAGGGTTGTTAGCCCATTGGGCCAAAGGGACGAAAGAAACTGCTAGCCACGAAACAGGCGCATGGCTCGAAGGCCGGCCCCGCAAGGGGCTCCAAGGCCACCACACGCCAATAGAGCGAGGGGCAGTAAGGGATAGGCCTTAGAATAGCTCAAATGAGTTAGAACAGCCCCCGACTGAAGGAAATCCCTGAGTACGTTTGAAAGCCACGGTTACGAAAGCCGTGGTTACATCTCCGCCAGCGAGTTGACCCCATGAGGGGAGGACAACAAAGTCCCTCAAGTCAGTTGAATGACTCAGGAGCCAAAACGGGAAGGAGACCGTGGCAGCGTGAGATGCTCCAAGATGAGCCATGCTAGGGTTCCTACCAAGGGAAAACTGGATCTCACCCGGACAAACCTGTTGAGGCTCAAAACGAGCGTGGCATGCAACCATTGAGAAATTTGCCATTCGAGCTCGAGAAAACCCGCCCCCTCCAATGGGAGCGCGGGTCGATTAAAGAAAATGGAACGGAGGGCAAAACCTAAACTATCTGCATGATAGAAAATAAAGACGCCTTGAAAATGCATTCATTCCATCGAAGGTCAGAGTCATTTACATATACAAACATGGCCATAACCGCCCATTGGGCGAATGAGGTAGAAACACAGGTGCTAGGGCTACAAATACGGCAGAACGAGGCAGCAAAGAGCCTCACTAACCTTCTGCTAGCTTTAGCAACCCGTGTGAAGGCACCGGGAAGGCTTACTCAAACAGACTCGAAAGAAAGCATTTAGCCCGGCCGCCATGGAGGAGGAAGAAGAAGGCTGGAAGAAGATCCGGGGTAAGGGCCCATCGCTCGACCGAGCCCCCAGTGGGAAGCGCCGGATGAGGATGGGGAGCCATCCATGACGGTGCCCGGACAAACGTCGGCATTCGCCAGGATGTCAGCACAACTGGCCATCTCACCGATGAAATGGCCAATAGTACCAACAAGATGGCCAATAGTATCATGGGCAACATGGAAGCTATCCCGCAACTGGCCACCCTGCTGCCTCCACTCACTGACATTCTCCTAGCACTTAAGAACGAGCCACACGCACAAAGCGTGAAGGGAAATTTCATCAGGTGGCCTCCTGCTAAAGGAAAGAGCGTGAGGTGCCATTCTCTCTGGAACACAAGAGATGGATGGGGAAGGGGAGGTGTCGTTCCCCCGTATTTATAAGCCAGCCATGGCCATGCGCGAGGACCAGGGAAGGCACCCCTCATAAGCACGGGTGCCGAGGCACCAGCACAAAAGGTGGTGGACCCTTCGACCCCCCGGATAAGAAGGTCAACTGGACGAAATGAAGACTACCCACAATGACAAGACGCGGGGTAGGAAACTGTCCTATCACAGCCTGACGTCAGTAAAATAAGTGACGCACAATGACCCCAGGACGACGTGTGGGGTAAGCAGAAGATTGCCACGGAAGCAGAACCCTTCCCCGACTTCTAGTCGAAGAAGGACTCAAGAGCTACTGATGGATATCCAGATTAGGGATACCATAAGCCATTGGTAAACCTAAAATTAAGAAGGGATAAGGAAGCAAAGCTTACTGGGCTCGGCGAGAGGCTGCTGCCATCGCTGCCCAACTGGTCGACGGTGCCCAAAGTCGCAGCCTAGGAATCAAGGAAAACGGGGCATTGGACTGGCTCAAGGCACCGTGCGAGGATCTAGGTGTAATGATGGGCTAGGCCTATCATGTAGCTAGACCTTCCCGATGTGACAGCTGCAGCCGAGCCGGCATGGGCTGAGGTGAAAAAAAGCGGGCTGACAAGTCAGACGCGCCGTTGTTCGTACCCTGGAGGGTAAGACAACCACCCAGGACAAAAAAACCCTAGGTGGGAACGGCGCTGTGGCGCTGTACTAGATCCCGCCCAGTCAAGCATTCCCAATTCTCCATCATGACGGTGTGAGGTGAAGTGACCGGGAACAGGCACCGCCTTAGATACGTGTGGGGTTCGGCAACCAAGGCGGCTGGAAGAGTGGGCCCAGACGGAGATCCTAGAGAATATCTAGCGAGAAGGGTCCCAATTGCCGGACGGACCCCACGACTGCCTACCAGGAGGAGAGCGCATGACTGAAGGGGCTTCCCCCGACGATCTTCAGTGTAACCCTCCCCCATGGACCGCGTATATAAGGACATGGGGGACGAGAGAAAGGATTCAACCCCAGTAGAACACACTCACATACGCACACACCGTTTGTAACCCCCTACTACAAACTTGAGCTTTTGAGCCCAGGAATAAAGAACTCACATCACGAACTGGACGTAGGGCAGTTGCCTGAACTAGTATAATTCTCCTGTATCTCACTAGCTAACCCATCCGAGGATTCACGCGGCAAATCTTCACTAGTTGAGGCTACTAAACGTTGACATATAGTGCTTAGTGAAGAAAATCCAAAAGTTTCCAAAGAATGCATGCTTACACTCCATTCACACAAAAACATTTATAAATATGAATTTTTTGCACACTTTAACATCCCATAAAAATGTGGGATGCTACATTAATCAATCTTGATGTAGACAAGCAAAACACCAGACACGAAATCAATCGTGTATGCATGTTCTACCACTACCATTAGAGGGAATATAAATATTACCACGTTGAATATTTACACAGAACATCGAACTTTCTTTGAATTTCCAACAGGACACTAGAGTTTATTTTATTTGCTGATGGACACTGTCCCTAGTTCATTTCTAGTATCTTGCAGAAAAATAAAACCAACTCCAGTGTCCATATACCACACAAGTTCGGGTGTCCTGTTGCAAACTTTCACATATAAATATTACCACACTCCAATTGAAATGTTATAAATATCCAACCGGCATTTTAGAACCAAATCAAATTGTTTTACTGCAAAGGTAACATAAGATGAACCGGAGTTCTCTGAAATCACCAAACGACAGTTACAACCACATGAGAACAAATTAAATAAACCAAATAAGAAGTTTGCTAAAGAGACCTAAGCTCTCTCTGCCTCTTATCTCAGACATGAACCCAAACAGAAAGCTATGAGCCTAGCTTGTCAAGAACCTCATCGCCGAATCTTTGCGCGTATACGGTCAGCATCCATTTCAATGGTGCAGGGCACTTTATTGAGCCAAGCATATTGTCCATCCCCACCTGCAACTTCGCTACCTGCAGGTACACCGAACATATCATTAACTAGAACTATTTCAGTGACTGCAAATGCACCAAAAGAAATCACCGGAACATGTAGCTCTAGAAGCAAGGCGTGACGTACTGAAGTAGAAGCAATCCCTTCCTTCTTCTAGGCAGTAGGGAGGACCCATGACATCGAGTACCGCACAAGGCGACACGCGTTGAACAGTGCAGGTTTCCCCATCCTCTGGGTACAACACTACAATCTTTGACGTGGCATCAAAGATGGCATCAGTGTTCAGCTTGGCCAGATGAGCACCTGTGTTTTTAGTTCAGAGGGGATAACTTTAGTATCTACTAACTATGATCAGCAAGGCTTTGTGGAGATTGTTATATACTGACCATTTGGCATTCTTTGTGACCTGGTTGCTAGCAGAAGAAGCCATGACCCAGTCATATGGCGGTAAAACAAGACAGATGACTATGATCAAGGGCTCGGTCATCCCAGGGTGGTCATGGAGTGGGATCACAGCAGACTGCGGAAAGCAGAAGACACCGATCTATGGAATATATTTTATTACATGAATCCGTTCAAATTCAGTTCGAGTAGAAGTTGCAAAATTTTGTAAGATCCAATCATGAAAGAATAAAAACTTGATTTACCAAGAGCGTGGGAGAATTTGCGAAGTGCAGATACGTGACTTTGGGATGGTCTTTGGGACTTGTTGTAAAGTACTTCATGGTTGCATGGAGGCCAATATCCTGTAGGGTCGGCTATCTGCATGCACAAGTATAAACTTGTAAATTGTGGAAATTGATGGACTACATGATACCAAATCATCTAGTGCAAGTGCACAACTTCCGAACTGATCTACAATGAGATTGTGATGGTAGGAAACTATGTACGTTCCGAAATGAGTGTTATATCACAAAAAAAAATCAAGAAAATTGTATGTGTTTCTAGTCTTAATATCATGGACACAATGGATGTAAATGTGTTCCATGCACAAGTGCAGTTCACACATAAAGCTGTACGGATTGATGAATGCACTGTAGGACACAATGCCATAAAGCATGGGGGTGGCCGCCGCGAAGACATCCCTAGAGATGTCAGATCTTCTGGATTGCGCTTGTTGTTGAATTTGTTGGTGTTGATGCCACGCTAGAGGACATATAGTCACATAGATGGCCAGATGGGTTGATTTGACTGCGTGTTGTCTCCTTTTTTATGATGAAGATGCTACTGAGGACCCAGACTTGCCAGCAACCTTGCTCCCTTGTAGCGGCATCTCTGTAGCAGCTTGAATTCAACCTAACAGAACATATAATATGTATCAATAAAGGAATGTTTTCGCCAAAAAAAATAAAGGAATGCTAATGTCATGCAAGGTTGTATTAGAACTCACAAAACTACTTAGGGATAATGGTGGCACGTTTGGTTCTCTCGGTTACTAGGCTCACCTTGTCATATTGAACGACGTTAGCCTTGGTAGGGATATGGCGATAGAGAGGATTTAGCTCACTTGGCCGTGCTAAGAAAACCTCAAATGCTTAGGCACTGAAGCAGCCAACAAGCAAACAAAGCACCTTGATTCTTGCCCAGCGGCTAGGAGACGCCAGGGCTAGTAGCAAGGGATCAAAATATCTCCTGCGATCACATGATTGAGTGGAATAAGAGGAAAGGTGACTGGGGTGGATGCAAATAAGAGAGACCGGGGTTGGGGTATACGGCGATCTATAGAATAGCTTATTCTGTGGTTAGCCCATCCAACGCACTAGAATAGTTACAATAACTTGAATGGTTTCAAATAATAATGTAGTTGACTTACTAGAATTGATATGTCCATTCTTGTATGTCGTAATTTACTATAAATCGATTGTACCATAATTTGGACTAGGAGTTACCACAATTATTTAGCATTAAGATATTTTTTGGGGGTAAATTATGGTACAATCGATTTATAGTAAATTACAATATTTAGGAATGGACATATCAATTATAGTAACATTGTTGTCGGAAACCATTCAAGTTATTGTAACCATTCATATGTGTTGGATGGGCTGACCACAGTATAATCTATTCTATAGCCGATCATAAAGTATACTCTCCCTCTATATCTATTTATCTATATATATAATGTATGTATATTCAGTACCTGGGTACGGAATTCCCACATACACCGCGACCGAGCGTCCCCAACCACCCCAGGATCTTTTTGTCGGCCCACGCATGGTGTTTTTCGTGGGCCCACCGCCCACGAGCGACACCCTCCTGTGACTTCAAAATGGTAATTTCGCTCTGTTCGCTTTAGCTTATCAGCCGACTTATCAGCTACCGAACAGTATTTTTCTCTCACAATAAATTAATTGTTTCAGCTTTTCAGCTGGTTTATAAGTCTAGCCGGACAGAGCTAGCTGCCGGCTTTGTGTCAGAGCTGTCTGCTTATATGAAAAAACAAAACCCAAACTGGAAAAAAGTTGTAGGCTCTTCTTTGTGTCTGTCCGGGAATAATACATTGGATTCAACAACTGAATGAATACACGATAGCAGACGCCGCGTGATCGGAAAATTTTATCCGTGCGAGGCTGCGACAGATAAAAGGTATACAATATCTCAGTTTGCGACTAGAGGAAAAATATAGTACACGTTTGCATCTCACGAATGGTATTTGATCGGATAACACAGGGCAACAAGAAGAAAAATATGCTGGTAAACCAAAAATAAGTCAATAACATCTTCAGGATGCATAACGATGAGATGCTTTGCAATAGGATCGAAGATAACGATGTAACATGGGTCTCTTTATCGATCTCTTTTTTAATATATACATGACATCGTTCTCTTCGATCATATTGCAAAGCATCTCATCATGCATCGTGGAGATGCACCCTATGCACTCAATACACCAATACCAACATCTCCAGTTCTTCAGGCAGCCTGGGATAGAGCACCAGAATGCAGCTGCCGTAACCACTGCCAATGGATCGGACACACCATCGTAATCAGTGCCTACAAAGGTGATCAACAAGAACGAACAAGCTTTTTTAGATAATACCAGGTTTTCGCATGGTATACAATTTTGAACAATATTACTTTAATTTTTTAAACCAAAATATCTAAAATTTACACTAGAGATGAATTGTGAGTTAAATTTATAAGATAACTTCAATATACGTGAAACATGAAACAAGAATTTTGCTCAAATCAACTAATATCAATTATATGATTAAGATTATTACTGCAGATGAATGCATACGAGCATGCATGCCGGCAGCTACAGATAGCTTCATGTTTAAATGACTATACCACCACTATCAGTATCACTGCAAGACTGTAACTCCATTCCATGCCAGAGGACAGCACGGCGAGCAAGCACAGTGCCCCAATAGGTTACATGGACAAAGCAAGAAATCTGCCAAGAAACTAGTCCACCAAAATTCAAGCAAGAAATCTGCCAAGAAACTAGGCAACTAAAAATTCTAAACAAGTTCTGAACCCACAATACTTATGAGCCATTGGTCGTATCAATTAACCTCATCATACGGCTCTTCATCGTACAGTAACAATCTTGCCTGTTTTCCCCCTAACAACTAGTCGCATCTCAACAATTGAGTAGAATTAAAAGAACTCCAGAAGCTAGGGTCATAAAAGCTACCTTTTGACTTGCTGGTCACAAACGCATCAGCCTAAGCACTGTGTATCTACCTTTCAGGTTGAACACCAAACACCCACCAACGGCCAGCACAACCAGGGATGGCAACGGGGCAGGTCGAGCCGGGTGAAGTTTCCGCAGATCCGACCCCAAAACCCGAACTGTAAACCCGTCCCAAACCCAAAACACCAATTGGGTGGAAATGCTGCCCCGACCTCGAAACCTGCGGGTGCCCGAAACCCAGCGGCAGCTGGTGACGGTTCTCGGTCGAACCACACTA
>NC_028454.1:31719394-31758755 GCF_000263155.2 Setaria italica | reverse complement strand
AAATCTCCTAAGTTCATGATAATAAGCACGGGCGCATGGAGTGAACAAGGAGATCGAGAGGTTTGAGTCTAGTCACAGCAGGGGCCAAAACAACAACAATCACCGTAAGGCCCAGGGGACAGAGGAGATACGCAACGATCACGTTACACAATGACAACTGAAATAACAACAGTGGAGGTGAGAATAGGAAGCGGAAGCCAGGCAATAGAGGGGGTGGGGGTGGACGGGCAGAGAGGTAAGGGGTGGCGGACGGCCGCAGAGGGAGGGGGCGGGGGCGGAGAGAGGAACCAAGGGAGAAGGAGGGTGCAGCGTGGGGAGAGAGGAAGGGGGCAGCGCTCAAGACCTCGGGGGCGAGGGGCGTGGGCGGACGGCGCGGGCGGCAAGGGGCTCGGGCGGCCGGCGGGGCGCGGCGAGTACGGTCGACGTGGGACGCTCGCGGCGAGGGCGATCGGCGTGGGACGCTCGCGACGAGGGTGGCCGGCGGGGGGGCGCCGGCGGCGCGAGGGCGGCCGCCGAGGGGCAGCGCAGGAGCCTGGAGATGGATTTGGGGTGCGGCGCAGGTAGACGGATAGAGTGGGGAGTCATATAGTTAGGTTTTTGTTGGGTTGGGTCTAATTGTTGGGCTGAATTGTACATTGCGGGATCCCGCGGGTCACCCACTAGGGGAATTGTATATGCGGCCCCGCACCCGCCATGGGTTAGGTCCCCAAACCCAAGACCCGCGGGGGGAATTCTGGACCCACCCCTGCCCCCGTCGGGTCTGAAACCCGCGGGTCTTAGGTGCAGACCTTCCCGATTCCCATCCCGAAGCACAATGAGGAGCAGTGCCCACAAACCACCGCACGCAGCAGCCAAAAAATATTCTAACATACCAAGCCACTAAAAATTTAATCAAACAACCATGCTATCCATAATACGATTGCCTAATCACCTAAAAACACTAATTCCAAAAGAATATCTGAAAATAACCAAATCAGAAGGATGTCATTCATCGGTTTTACATGAATCACCACAGGTAAAATGTAGGGTATAAAAAGTGGAATAATCTAACCCTTAGAATAGAATTGTAGTCTCTGGTGCCGACAGGAGGGATCCTGCATACCTTGTGATTGTCATAAACAGAATTCCCTAGCATGCCATGCAATTGGTAGATTCTGTATATACATTTGAGATACAAATTTGCAAGCTTAAGAAAGCAGCACTATGCATCCGCGAAAATGTCAAGTTCAGAGAAATAGCCAATATTCAAAGTTCAGGCCACAATGCAAGGTGTTTTGGCATTTCTAGGTATATAACTTTTGCTATGTATCTAGACATAGTATATATCTAGGTGTATATAAAAATCTATATACCTAGAAAAGTTAAAACGAATAGTAATTTAGGACGGAGGAAATACCACTGTAAGTGCCACATTTCCATTTCTATGGATACCATTGTAAGTGCCACACTTCCCTATACTTTTCGTGCCTCTTAAACCCCGACCACACATAAGAAATGACTGTGAAACAAACAACATCGTTCACATAGGAAAGGTGATAAATAGAGGATGCAAATGAGTGACCAGTTACGGGTCGGGTGAATATATGCGTAACTGGTAACTACATGTCCTTTGGGCTGGGGCTGTGGACAACTCTAAGTGTTCCATTCATGTGGGCAAGAAACACCAAGAAAAACTTGGTGCTTATGATTTTGTTTACTGTGTATATATTGATTAACCATATTAAATTCCGCTCTATCACCCTATATCTTGAAGATATTATGTTTCTTATGTTGAAAAAAATGACGCTTCCCTTGCCCAATATCCTTTCCTTATGGTTAATCAATATCCTTTAGGCCCCGTTTGGGTCCCTTCATTTTGAAGGAATTGGAATCTATTTAATGGAGTAGGCTAATTTATGTTGGAATGTGGCATTCCACAACTTTCCAAAGTTTAGATATAAGCCTATCTTAAATTCATGGGGTGGGAGATGGAAATTGATTCTATAGATTATGGTTATTAGAATGGAATTCAATTCTTATAGCATGCTCTTAGACTCGCTTCTCTATAGTAGAAGTGTAGCATATAAGTATCTCTCCCATATCACCAACTATAATATACAACTATATTCCACATACAATTATATGAGCTTAATTAATTTGTGTCTAAATTATAATTATTAGGATGGAATTCAATTCCAATGATCCAAACGGGGCCTTAGTGTTTCTTGACATGACACCCAAATGCTTGTTAGTTTGCACTAATAAGCTGACAGTGCTGCCATCGAGTACATTGATGTCCATTAGTGTTGCCATCACACCCAAATGCTCGACTAATAAGCTGACCGTGCACAAGGTCGCGCTCGCCAGGTCGTTCCGACGAACACTTCCCCCGGTGTTCGTCGAGCGTGGAAGCTCCTGAGCGTGCTGGACTGGCTCATGGCAGTCCAGGGCTAGCTCCAGCGAGCGCGAGGTTATAGGGAGCAGGAATGCAGCTGCAAGGAACCAAACATACCCCATGCCTCCCCGCCGGCGTTGCTTAGAACTCCTTGCAGCAAAAGGACAAAAACATGCTCGTTTTTCACAGAGACTGCTCAGAGAACAAAAGCTTCAATTTGTCATGCATTAGTTTAGAGGTAAGACGAGAAATCGGCACTGATGCATCCAGCGATGCATCTAGCATCAAAAGTTGCCGGCCGCACGCAGCCGCATGAAGAACCATAAAACTAGTCAATAGCATCCAGACATATCAACGTAGAAAAGTTCACAGAAACGTACAAAAGATTGAAAGCAAACTGCACATTGCCAGTAAACTCTGTCCCAAAATACACAAGATTTCACTTATTCTAAAGAATAGACAGGATTTTATTCGGTGTACCAGATAACCACGCCTTTATTTGACTACAAAACAAATAATACATTGACTCCAGGTCTGGACTCCTGCCGCATCCATCGAACAAGAGGGAATGGGCATAATAATAAGTCCCAGGTTTATAATGAGTGCAAGTGATTGTGCCATCATCAAAATAGGCATTTTGTACAACATATGTAGTGCCGTGTGGGTGCTCAGAAGATGAACACAACACTGTCATGGACCCTGGCCTTCTGGTTCTGAGCGACACATTCAGAGATCCACATCAGGTTCCTTATCTCCTGCTCGCGTAGCCTGATGTAAGCGAAGAAGACACCGTAGTGGAACTGCAAGGCAAGAAAAGATTCGTTAAAAGATAGCACCACGAATGAGCTGATAGCTGGGAGAATAGCTCTGAATTTCCAGGAGCAAGTTCGTAATAACAGAATGAAGCAACTCTTATAACGTATCTGAAGCGGAAAAATATACCTGCTGCTCAAAGGACAAGCATAGCCTTCGCACTTCCTCCTCATAGAAGGCCTTATCCAACATCTGGCTTTCTCCATATGAAATCCTGGAAAAAATAGACTGGTATGGTGGATACTTCTCCATTGCACCACGCACCTGCATGATTAACAAGCACAAAAAAAAGTGTTATTGCAATCGAATTAACAGAGCAAACCCATGCCATGTGTACTGCAGAAGCATTCCATCTTGAAAGACAACAGGTTTTCAGAGAGAAAAGACCTACATGTTGCTGTCTGAGATTTAAAAAAAAAATCCTCCTAAGATGAGCATGAGATCAAGAGGCAGGTGCAAAGGTGTGTAATTTGTTATAAAGCAATGTATATATGTTATTAACACATTATATCCTGAGGCATTTGGATCCCAATTTCTCCTTATCTAAACAGGCCCTAGAAAGACAGTCCACAGTAACAAAATTACAATTAACACTAAGAAGATATTCATAACATGACACCAAAGAAGAAAAAATAAAATCCTTAACAGCAAGAAATTGATGACTGATTAATAATATATTAATATATGTTCATTAAACTGATGAATGCTGACACAAAAAGCCAAGACATAGGTACTCTGGCATATGATGATCAAACTCATATGGCACTTCTGAATAGACTCTGCGCAACACTATTGCATATTTTCATCTAAGCATGTAAAGAAAATCCAAAAAGAATCACATTATATTACCATCATTAATGCGTCGGACTAACCAACAAGCCCATGCTGCTGACATAGACTAGTCAGAAAAGCAAGTTCGACATATGACAGTTCCATGAACACCATTGTTTTTCCATTTTCAAGATGAAACCCTTAGCCTAGAACATTTTGTTTCAATAAGCTACAGAGTCGTTTAGTATCGCTGGTTTTTTTCACTCAAACATACCTCTTTTACTAATAAACACTAATAAGAACACAATATAAATTGCTTACGGATTAAAAATAATTCAGACTATAGCAGGATGTGCTTTAACAAAGTAAACAATAATACTGCATGATTAGAGGTAAACCTGGTCAACATCTTCACAGACAGCCAGTTCCTCATGACCATATGGATACCTGGGGGACGTCCAAATATTAGAATCACGTGAAAAACATGCACATATACTGACAAAAAGTACCATTAGTGTTGCTTTCAAAGAAAACGTACAATAGACCAAAGTTGGAGTACAGCTTCCTGCGGTCATCTCTTGTCAACTCAGTCCCAATACTGAAACAAAAAACATAGAAATCAGGACTCTGCGTTAAGGCAACCGTGCATGTAAAACTGAAAGATGCAAAGTTAGAAATGCAAAACTCAGCACTGTACCTGTTTATTGTAATGTTAACAGCTCTTCTGTCGGCTTCAAATGAAAGGATATCACACATAATCTCAGCTGTAGCACCACCTAGTTTCTATACAAAAAATAATAATAATAATTAAAAAGGAAACAAAGAAAATGATTAAGAATAACATCATTCAAAACCACTATATTTGAGTACTGTACCTGGCAAAACTTGTAAAAATCCTCAAGATATGCTTTGTACAGAGTGTTCCTCATAATCTCGATATTCATGTCATCCAGATCCTAGAAAATATACCAAGGCATCCTCTGTTATGAAAAAAAAAATAGAGAACGAAGATGCATTTATATTTATTGGAGCACAAATGATCAGCTGCAGTTTTTACCTCAGATGTAATGCACTCTGAGAAGTAAGGAGCCAAGGGTGTATCGACTAGAACCAATCTATAAAGCTCACGCATGTTTTGAGCAACAGCAAGTGATGCAATGCTATTGATCAAGAGGGCGAAACAATTAGCATTCTGAGTATTGTCACATCTCTTCAATAAAAAACAAGGGACAGAAACAACAATAATACCTGTCAAACATGCCCAATGGGTGGCATTTCTCCAACAGTTCATTAACATCTCTCTCATGCAATGTCCCAGTTACAATAAGGACAACATTATCAATCATATGCCCGTACCTGTGAAAAACATTATACTGTCACAATCAAACTACTGCACTAGAGCAGGAAATCTAAACAAGTGTAGAGGGGGAATATATAGAGGAAGCACCCAAACAGTACTTGGACACTTACGTTATATACTGCAAGAATGTAGATAGTGGTTCAGTCGCCTGGCACAGCATGTGCTTGTACTCATCAACCAGTTTAAGAGTGCACTTTTCCACAATTGTTGTTGTGTGCAGGGGAGAAGGCTCTGCAGTTTACCAGAAATAAGTTCTCAGTACAGTAGTATATCATAAAAATGCATTGAAGAAGCATATGCTGCAAAATATTATTCTGAACACAATTGCCAGTGCGAAGTTGAATCGACACAAAATTCTGTTGATCAGGCAGGAATTCTGCCATTGTTATTGAAAGAAAATGTATTGAGTGCAACATACCCTAGTCTAGTACAGCAATCAAAATTTACGCATGGCATAACCATGGTTGGGACAAGAGGAGCTATATGTCAACCTTCTAGTGTGACAGACAGAAAAATTGAAAGGGTATAGACCCCTAAGCAACTAAATATCACATCCTCTATACGCAGAAAATGAAGCTCATACTAGAAAGGGCTAAAAATGCAGTTTGCAAAACCTATAAAATGATATCAACTAAATTCCAGCGAGTGGCATATTGCCAAGCCCCAGGCAGAAGCAAAACATGATGACTAAACAGGTTTTGCTGATTCAATTGGCCCACAGCACAAGTGGATTCTAGAAAATAAACACTAAGCGCCTGATCCAACTAAATGAATTCTTGAGGCAGGTTGCGTAGTGGTTTACAGGCATCACAGCAGGACTAAGCTAACCTGCAGGACTTTGCTTGAGCTTCAGATGCTCACATTAATAGAACATATCGATACAGAATGAAGGCTTGGATACGGTATACCTAACTAGACGACACGAACAATCTGTTCAATCGACCAATTAATGGTCTCGCCATACAGGGACCTAGTGGGCTTATGCTAGAAGTTGAAAATTCAGATAACTAGCAAGCGATCTGGACTGACGAGCTTCCCCTCCGAGATCCGCGAATGAAGGGGACAAAAGGACACAACAATGCTCGGAATTCTAGCTCGAGAACGAGCCCTGCTAGTAGGGCTACCCCGAAATCCCCAACCGGGATCCCAATTCGCGGGAGGCAGATCACGAATCGCGGTGCCCCAGCATTACCAGCGTGGATTCCGATTGAGAAAAAGGAGCACACGGCATCGGCAGCTCCCAACCCCACCGCACCCGAAGCCGAGGGAGGCCGGAGGAGGATCTCACCGTTCTGGAGGTAGGGCCCGTACTCGGTGGCGGTGAGGTGCATCTTGATGTCGTCGAGGGTCTCGCACTGGCAGAGGTTGTTGTAGTCGGCGGCGGTGAGGAGGCCCGAGCGGTTCCCCCGCACGATGGCCTCCAGGAACCCGTCGTGGATGTTGAACGACAGCATCTCCCACCCGTACATCTTCGCCGCCGCCTGCTCCGGCTCGCTCCCCGGAGACGAGAGCTTGGTCGGGGGTGGCGCGCGGCGGGGGCGGTGGCGGGATCGGGAGGGAGAGGCGGGGAGGTCGTCGCAGATGAGATCCGGGAGGTGGGGTCGCGGTCGCGGCGCTGATGTGGTGGGAGAGTTTTTATTAGAAGGGACTCGTTGCCGCAGCAGAGCTTGTGAGATCCGGGCGTGGCACGTCGGCCGCGTCTCCTCCGTCTCAGTCTCA
Source organism: Setaria italica (assembly GCF_000263155.2). Taxonomy (NCBI): domain Eukaryota; kingdom Viridiplantae; phylum Streptophyta; class Magnoliopsida; order Poales; family Poaceae; genus Setaria; species Setaria italica. Next base: position 31,751,718 of record NC_028454.1, on the reverse strand, counting down.
CTTTCACAGTTCGTTTCGGGGTTGATCTGACGGTGCACGAGGGCGTGAAAACTGTTTACTGCCCCAACCAAAGTTTTTTACCAAAGTGCTCAAAGGATTTTACACAGAGTCGGGAATTAAGTGGAGAAACTGATATTTTTCTTCAGAACTCATGGAACGATTACAAAAATCATGTAACCACATCAAAGTCATAGTCGTTAGTTCGGTGTATGCCACGATATGGGTTCCCTAAACTTGCCTGGCCGAGCTTTAATATTTACCGAATTGCCAAAGAGATTGTTCGTTCCAATCCGATATTGCTCTAATCGTTATTTGTTTGGTTCATTTGCACCACCAGACTAATCTCTACTTGCTTCTCTGTCTCATACTTTGACCGACAATAAAGTAATTTTCTTTAGCACTAACAATTCACCGTGCTTATTGACCATTGTTATGCTATTAGCCACACCATCGCAGCACACCGCTAATGGAGCCAGCATGGTTACAAATTAACTATCTAGTACTCCCTTTTATCTCCAAAACAATGCAATTTTAATTTTATCTAAGTCAAATTATCTTACATTTGACTAAGTGCTTAGAGAAAGATGCAACCATGATTGCATATGTCTGGATGCTTGAGTCCGATGTTTGCAGTTTCCAACTTGTTATAATTCTTTTCGGCTGCCAAAGGTGAATATATTGGGTTACCAAATTGTAATACTATCGGTAATTAAGATGGCGTTTAGGCAAATTTGTTTATCACAATTCGCAACTTCGTGCAGTTAGATTCAGTTAAACCGAGGATTAGAAAGAAACATATAGAAGAAACAGAACATATGTGCAGGGTATTGTACCTCGTCTGTTTGTCAAGGTACCATTGATTCCACCTCTATACTATACTCCCTCCATCCCGCAAAGAATGTTATTTTAGATTTGTCCTAAGTCAAACTGTTTTAAGTTTGACTGAGTTTACATAGTATCAATATTTATAACAATAAATAGGTATGCTATGAAAATATATTTCATAACAAATCTAATGAAACTTGTTAGACATCAAAAGTATTGATATATTTTATATAAATTTGGTTAAATATAAGATTGTTTGACTTAGAATAGAACAAAAGGATACTCTTTTAAGGATGGAGGGAATATGTTTTATCCTTGCATTCAACACTTGTCCACAACACGGTCTGTTGAACGTGCACCTCCGCTACCTTTCTGATCCAGCCGCCTGCCGTGGTGCATGCCGCAGTGGGGCAGACTGGACTAGAGCAGAGGAGAAGTCGCTTGTTCATGTTAGGCTGAATTACGAAGCAAGGAACGTGAACGTGACAGTATGAGTAATGCGTTGACAGAAAGTGAATAGTTTGAAAGAGTACAGTCTGTCTGTGTCTGTATTATTGAGCCTTATTAATTGCGACTTTTCAAAAAAAATAATTTTGAGTTTTCAACTTGTTGAAAATTTAGGATTGGGAAAAGAAAATGACAGTGGAGTACACCATGTTACATTAATCAATTGGGCAGGCTTACTTTTAGAGTTCAGACAAACACTTAGTTATTAAGCTTGTATGGGTGAAGGGTTCTATTGGGCATGAGCCCTGAAATATAAACTTGACAGTCACGTTAAAAAAAAGAAAAATTAGTTTTGTAACATTGAAAGATCGCGACTTCCGAAAAATACCATCGAAAGACCTTGCTACCGTAAAATACCATTGAAAATTACAAATGTTAATTGAAAATATCATTCCATTACATTTTATTCACTGAAAACTTCATCTCTTTGACTAATAGACCAACTTAAAATGACAATCCTACCCTTCTTATCCTTTGAAGACCATAGAGGGGATCGATCCTTCTTCCAGTCAGCCTTATACTACCGCTCGTCTCCTCGGCGAACTCCTCCCGCACTACTCCGCGGTGCCGCCGCTCCTCACCCACCGGCGACGCTACCCCTCGCTGGCTTTCCCCAAAGGCGACGCCACCTCCCTGCGAGCTATCCGCTGGACGTGCCGCCTCCCTCGTGCGCGAGCACAAGCTCCACTCTTGAGGATAGGGCGGAGGGCTGTGCGCCACACCCAATTTGCATCAATTTGAGACCTCTCATGTAAGACCGTAAGACTAGTTTGGTTGTGGATTTTTTAAGACCATGCTGGATTGGTGGTTCCGTATTATCTTTTGGGATCAAGACATGAGTGCAGAAGTTTATCGTTATCAGTTTTCTTGCCGTATCATCTGGAACTAGCTTCAATTGATGCTATCATGCCGTGCTTCGGGGCGGCAGGCACCACAACTGTGGGCAGCGCAATGACGGGCACCTTGAGCCCAGACGTTGGCACGGCGCGGAAGGGCAGGCCCATGGACAGCGCGGCGGCCGGCCTTGTGTCACCGTCCTCTCATCGTCTCATTCCTAGCCCTATATGATCTGCAGAGTGTTTTCTGGTTCCGGGCTGAAAGGGTTAGGGGTATTTTTGTCTTGGTTAACACCGTTTGTGTCAAAAACTAACGGAATGCTAATTTCAGTTTGAGTTTGCAGCTTTCGCTAGTATTTTACGGGGCTGAGCATCGAAAGATGGTATTTTATGGAAGTCGCAATCTTTCGGTGCTATATTTTCCCTTAAAAAATCATTCTTATATACAGTATGTATTGAAACTGATCGAGGACTCGGTTTGTGCTTTACTTCTAACTACTAAACATGTCCTATACAAGTGTGAAATATAATGTGCCACATCAAAATCTCTTCGATGAAGAATCCTTTGTGAAGCTATGAAGATCATTTTTCCATACTAAAGCTATGTTATAGAATGGGTAAACTTTGTGCCAACGGAATGAGGTTCCAAACACCTTTCTACAAAAGAATGGTATCTCCCTGTCCTGTGTGTAACAAGTGATTTCATCAAAGATTGATATCAATATGTATTTTTTATAACGGATTGTTAACACTTTATTTTGGATATCCTTTCTCCAATACAATATATGGATGAGAAAATTACACTCTGGCATTTGTAACCATTCGAAAACAAGAGAAGAAAAAGTCACTGATGGAATCTTCGTTTCTTCCTTGGTGAGAAAAGACACTAAAATCCTTTGTTTTGCTTCTTAAGACGTTGACATATCGAGTAACCTCCTTTTTTTGAGATGTAGGACGACCTGAAAGTAGTGTCGACTAGAAATTGTCTGGGCAAAAAGATCATTTTGCTGCATTACTTATCCTGAAAGCACACTAGACTGCTTGACTCTATCCGGTTCTCTTACTGAGGATTGCCGGCACCTTTTGTTATGCGGAGTTTTGCGATATTACTTTTGCTTTCAGAATCTTTTTGGTGCTATTCTGCACAAATAATGAAAAGAGTAACCTTGTACCATGGAAAAATGGATGGCACTGAACTTCTTCATGCATCAGTGCATCAATCAGGTCAGTTCCATGCATGGTATTGGTATGAAGCGATTTTGTGATCTGGTAAATTTCACCCATTTAGGTCCATCCCAACCTCTCCTTTTTACCCTGCACACGAGCATGAAATAACATCTCTCTATATTTGTAGACGATGGGCCAAAGATCTGCCCTGTCCTATTAATTCACATGCCCAAAAAGAGCCCATTGATCACCTTTAATATAGTCATCAAGCAACTAACAACATACTCTACACATAGTTCATACAATTACTGGGTTCATATGACAATAACTAATGCCCACACATAGTTCATACAAGAACATATGAAGCAACTCAACCAGAGCCTGCACCAAATCGTCGTGCGAAGATCTCATCCTGCAAGCTCAGAAGGTATTTCTGCTGTCGCTCACTCATACCACTAATGTCCATACTCATCACTGCAGAGTCTTGAATCTGTTGTCTTAACTCAAGATCTTTTTCCTTTAGTTCAATCTTTCTCTTCTCCAGTTCCATTATCTGATCATGGCGCTCTTTCTTTCTATCCTCTTTGAAGGTTTCGAACTCTCTCTTCTTGGCCCACATATTTTCCAACGTTTCCACGTACTGGGCCTTTGCAACGAGACCTTCCTCTTCATCATCAGCGTGGCTTTCATCGCTTCCAGGAGAAGACGAACCTGGACTTGCGGTGGCGCTTGTCTTCTGTCTTTTGTGGTTGAAATTCCTGGCTCCACTCTTTCACGCGGCGGACACCATAACATCTAAAAGTGCCAGATCTTCCTCAACTTGTGTACTTCCAGATTGACTTTCCTCCGAATCGCTTTCTAGGTTGTGGTCGCTAACCAAGTCCAGAAAACTACCCATTGGACTACCCATCAGAACAACCTACACATTGAGAAAAAAAAGGGAACAAGTATAATGACCAAACAAATTACCGATTCTCAGTAGTATCACTTCTAATTACCATAACCAAAACAAAATTGTATAGTTGCGTCAATTCTAAACTTAACCAAACAAAATCATTCCATTGCATCCATTCCTAGCTTAACGAAACAGAATCGTTTCATTGAATCTATTCACAGCTTAACAAATACTGTAAATCCAAAACCTTCCCCCATCCATGCTGTCTCCCCCTGCCTCTGCCATCTGTAGCCGCTCTCTGCCTGCCAGGCCACCTCCTTCCCCTCCGCGCTCTCTACCTGCCCGGCCGCCTCCCTCCCTCAATCCCTCTTCCCTGTCGGCCTCCCGACCCAGGCTCCACACAGATTCGCCTCCCTCCCGGTCGCCTCCATCCAATGCTCCCCCTCCTCCACGACCGCTCGGAGGCAACGCGGTGCGGTGGGGAGCGATTGGCGGCGCGGCGAGATGCGGTTCGCGGCACAGCCGGACGCCGGCCCCCCGCGCCACCTCTCCCCTCCGGATCCGGCAGCAAAAAGCGTAAGGGGGGCAGCAGCGTACCTGGCGGCCGTGGCGGGACGAGATCTCCGAGGTCCGACTCCGAGCGGCGCAGCGGTTGCGATTTTGCAAACCTAGCGAGTGGCGGAGTCAGATGTGCGAGGGAGGGGGGAGGGCCGGGGGTGGGGAGCAGATAGGGAGCGCCCGAGAATAGCGAGGACGCGGGAGCGCGCGGGGGTTTGCTCGGTTTCGCTACTTTTTTGGGAGTTGCAGGACGCTGGCGCGCGTGTTTGGCTCGGTTTCGCGCTCTCGCTACTTTTTTGGAGGCTGTTGGAGTTGCACAAGCCGTATCAGAAAACGAGCTTCCCCTCCGACGATCTCCTGTCCTGTTGGCGTTTGGATTGATGCCAACCGCCGGCAGGCCAAATTTTAGCCGTTGACCGTGGGCAAGCGTTGCGTTTGGATCAATGCCGCGATTTGGCCGCCAAATATTGGCCGGCCGATGGTTTGGCAGGGTCAGCAGCGGACTGCATCCAAACGTACCCTACATGACCTGATCAGTGAGTAGTGATCACCATCCAGATCGATCATTGCCGAATGCGAGGACACGTACGATCTCGATCTGACTTGTGAGCAGAGCAAGGCAGCGGATGCTTGCCAGCGGATACCTGTACGGAAGCAGCTCTTTTCCGAAATTCTGAACTCAAATGGATTTCTTGTTGAGATGGGCTGAAGCAGAGCTGAACAAATGTAGCAAATTGCCATGACAACTATACTGCTATCTCTATGTTCCTTTTAGAATGCACTATCTATATATGCTTATGAATACAGCAATATCAATATCTATCCTCTTCCGGTCCGATACATCACTTTTGCACCGATTTTATTACACAGCAAAATGGGGAATAATCAGGGGTGGAGGGGGAAAAAAAAGCAAGCTCGCGCCACTCTCCTGAGAGTCAGAGCAACCTGTCCGAGAGGCTGGGCAGCCGGCGGAAGAAGTTGACGGCCGGCGGCGGCATGGGGTCCCGGAACATCGGGTGTCGCAGGTAGTAGAACCCGCTGGCCACGGCCACCATCTTGGGCGGCATGGCGTAGAGCGCGACGGCCACGGCGAGGCAGACGCCCACGAAGATCCGGCTGGCGCGCGGGTCCCTCCAGCTCACGAGCGCCTGCAGCCGCTCCCCCTGCGCCGCGACGTCGCCCATGACGCGCTGCACGCGCCCGGCCAGCGTGCGGAGCCGCTCGTACCGGAGCCGCAGCACGTCCGGCGGCGGCACCGGGTCGAACTCCTCCTCCAGCTCGTCGCCGTCCACCGTGTCGGCCTGCGACAGCCGCGCGTCCATCCCGGCGGGGCCACGAGGCCGGAACCGGTAGTACCACACGCCGATCATGAACACGTACAGCGACGCCGTGGGGACCACCAGCTCCGGGTACCAGACGAGCACCAGGTAGAGCGCGTGGACGAGCACGGTGGTGGACGGGTTGCGCCACCGCTTGACGCCGTCGAGCCACCGCGCCAGCCCGACGGCCCAGGCCAGCACCCCCATGATGCGGAACCAGTTGGCCTTGGCGCGCCGCACGCTCCACGTGTGCGCGTCCGCGTCCAGCATGTACTTGACAACCTCCGGCCCCAGCGGCGGCTCCGACCGCGCCAGCCACGTGGCCACCGTGCGCACGGCGGCGCCGCGGAGCGCCTCCTGCTGCGCGACGCCGATCGGGCGCAGGTAGTGCATGCGCGGCAGCAGCGGCGACGTGTAGGTGACCCACGTGTCCGGCAGAGCCGCCGGCGACGAGAGCCGCACGGCCAGCCGCACCTCGCCCATCTTCTTCAGCCCCGACCGTAGCAGCACCAGCAGCGGGTACGACGCCGTGTAAACGCGGTTGCTCTCCAGCGTCGACACGCGCACCCGCACCTTGCCGACGCGGTAGTCCTGGCGGTCGTCGCCGGCGCCGGCGAACATGCGCCAGTTGTCGAACACGGCCACCGTCAGCACCGTGCAGGGGTCGTACACCTGCCACGTGTACTGCTCGTTCCACCGCGGGTTCAGGCTGTCGGTCACGGTGCGGGTGCGCACCCACTTCTTGCCGTACTTGGCCACGCAGTAGGCGTCCGTGCACCCCTTGGCGCCGCCTTTCGTCTTCATCGGCAGCAGGCTGCACGCGTCGATGATGCCCAGCTCCAGCACGCCCACCGGCGGCTTCCACAGCTGCTTCGCCGTCGGCCGGTAGTCGCTGCACACGTGCGCCGCCTCGTCCAGCACGTGGTACCCGCCTTCCAGGCACAGCCGGAGGTGCAGCCGCCCGGAGTAGAAGCCCCCCGGCGGGCCGCCGCCATCGCTGCCGCCTTCCAGGTTGAACCACCTCGAAGCCACGATCTGCCGCTCGTCAAGGCGCTGCTCGATGGAGGCCACCGGGATGGTGGCGTGGCCCAGCAGCGCGGGCTCCTTGATCATGGACCGGTCCTCAACGAGCACGACGAGGGTGTCGTCCAGCGGCTCGGACGCGACGAACATGAGGTCCTCGGACCACGCGAACGCGGAGCCGGTGCTGCTCGCCACCGACCGCCGCGTCCGCGCCGACTGGAAGCCGAGCTGCACCTTGACGCGCACGTCGAACGGGAGCCCCGGCGGCGGCGCCGGCACGCGGAGGTCCTGCGCCTCGATCACCGACGCGCGCAGGTACCAGAGCTTGGGCGACTGGTACACCTTGGACCGCGTGTACGCGGCGTACGGCGCGTCCGTGTTCCACGCCTCCGGGAACGCGTCGTCGGCCTGCGTGCCGATCCACACCGCCACCATGATGTCCCCCGTCACCATGCCCGGCTCGCCGCCCTCGAGCCGGTACCACTGCGGCGCCAGCGGGCCGTCCGGCTGGTCCCGGACCGGCACGTCGGAGAGGTCGAAGCACACGCCGCCGAGGAAGGCCTCCGCGGGGGAGGGCGCCCCGCCGTCCCACACGGAGATCTCCAGCGTCGGCTCCGGCCTCGCGTGGCTGATGGCGAACACCTGGTTCCACTCGGGGTTGCCGGTGCCGGAGACGTCGCGGCCGGGCCGCGACCGGAGCGAGTGCGGGCCTGCCTGGACCTTCACGTAAGGGCCCTCGCAGGCGCGGATGCCGCGCACCCGCACCACGCGCACGAACAGGTAGCGCATCGGCTCCACCAGGTCGTACGACGCCGACTGCACCGGCTCCACGGATTCGCCGGCGGACGCGAACCGCCCGGGAATGATGCGGGGCGAGGAGGCGTGGTAATCCGGGTAGCGCACCACGCGGACGCGCTCCGTACTCGACGCCATCCGCGTCTTGCGCACCTCGGGAGGGTACGGATCGCCGCCCTCCGGCTGCGGTACGGGCTCCGGCTCCGGCGGTGGCTCCGGTGGCGGCGGCGTCATTGGCCCGTGCGGCCCGTGCACCGGCGGCGGCATCATGGTGCCGCCATGGGGGCCGTGCGGCCCGTGCATTGGCGGCGGCATCATCATTGGACCGTGGGGGCCGTGCATCGGCGGCATCATCATCGGTGGGTGCATGGGCGCTTCCTCCACGTTAATGATTGGAGGCTGCCCCGCCGGCTGCTGCACCTCGACGGCGGCCTCGGTCGGCGCGGGCATCTCATGGAGCTCCTTGGGCGCTTCCGGAGGGACCTCCGGCGGCGGCGCGTTGTCGGCCTGCTCCGGCGGCTTGTCCTCCGGGGGCGGCGGCGGCCCTTCCGCCGGCTCGTCGTAGTAGTAAATCTTGAGCCCGACCTCGCCGCGGATCCAGCTGAGCAGGCTGCGCTTCTCGAGCGGGAAGTAGACGATGCCCTCCTGGCCGCGGCGCGAGAACTGGGAGCCGTAGATGCGGACGCGGCCAAGGAATTGATTCTTGCCGCCGCCGCCTCCGGAGGGGTTGAAGCGGCGGTCGTGGTAGAGCGAGACGTCGAGCGCCTCGGCGTGCATGTTGGCCGGGTCGTGCACGGCGAACTCGAGGCGCTCGTGCCACTGCGGGTTGAGGTCCCGCGGCACGGTCCGCGTGCGCTTCCGCTGGCCGTCGAAGTCCACCACCGCGAAGGCGCTGGACGTGCCGAGCCCGTCCTTGGGCACGAGGTCCCGCGCGTCCACCACCTCGACGGCCAGCCTCCGCACCATCGGCGGCGGCGGGCCACCACCGCCACCGCCGGCCGCCATGGGCGGAACAGAGGAAGCAGGGGAAGGTGGAGACGCTGGTGTGGAGGGGGAAAAAAAGGAAGCGAGAAGGCGACGGCGAAGGGAATACGGTTCCTTATGATCGATCGGCGTGGGGGTGGTGGACCGATCGAGTGGTTGCTTTTGCTTTTGTGGGGAGGTAGTGTGCTTTGGAGAGAGGAGAGAATCTGTGCTAGAGTGAGAGAGCCGCGGAGGAAGAAGAAGTTGGTGTCTTTCTTGACGTGGAAGCTCTCACCTTTGGCGCGCGCAGAATCCGATCTGCTCTTCGCCTTCTTTTTGAATGTGCACTGATGCGGTGGTGCCGGCGCTGCGTTCGTTGGCGACTTCCTCCTCCTGCCCTTTTCCTGGCGTTCCCAAAGACAATGCCGACTAAATAACCTCCGTGCATCGTGGTAAGGACTAAAGAGGCTTCCATTCCAAATGCGCTCAGTTCTGTGGTCGGCTGCAGCAGCCTGCCCCATAGTTACATATCAAATCAGTTGGCTAAATTCCCTCTTCGCCCATATCACCATCAATACACGCCGCCCTCCTCCAAGCAATGGTAGGTGCTAGGTGGTGTTAGAATTGCCATGGGGGAGATCACAGATCACCTAATCACCGCCTGTCCTCCACCTCGCGGGTGTTGATCAAGCCAAACAGGAAAAAAGGTGCCTTAGTTTTAGTTTAATGGATGGCCGTTGTCGCATGGAAAAGTAGTAACATGAAGTTGAGAGTAGCTTATGCGGTTATAAAATGTGATACTAACTACTAAAATAGTTGACGTATTTGTGATTGCTCGCATATGTACGAAGAAGATAACTTGGTACAAACAGGTGGTAAAAACGGTGCAGCTTACTCACAAGATGTGGATAGTTTTCTCAGGTTGAACATTTTTGCTAAACTGTTTTTTTCCTTTTCTTTCCGAACTCCGTAAGAATACAAATTCGCGGACGATGAGATTGCTACAATAAATTATTTTTTAACGGAAAAATATGAGGCAGCCTGAACTCAAAATCTTGATTTTGATACAGAGATGGATCACGAAAGGGAAAGGTTTTGTAAGTTGTAACCAAATTAGAACACATCCAAGAAAGCTAAATTTGGTACATTGCTACTCTCTCCGTTTCAAATTATAGGTCATTTGGTTTTATAGATTCGTAGTATTTACTATGTACCTAGACATAAGCATATTTCTAGATGCATAGTTAAAACTAGGGGCGGATCTAAGGGGGGCCGGGGGCTTTAGCCCACCTACTACCTAGCTCCATTAGAACCAAAGGAAGAAGATGTGTAAAAGAGAGGAAAAATAAGAAGAAAAAGAGGGAAAAGGGTGAAGATGGAGGAAAAGGAAGAACCAAGCCTCCTAAGCTTCAATCCTACCTCCGCCACTGGTTAAAACTATGCATCTAGAAAAGTCCAAATGACCTATATATTAGAATGGAGGAAGTACTATAGAATTTGGATTTCGATTCCTATTATTTTGAACAGGTAATATTTCTCGTACAACAAGACAACGCCTAGGTGATAAGACGTAGCTAAGATGCCACAGGGACATCATACCACTGATACAGGGGAGTGCAACAGGTATATATGGTTGATGGGCATAGGTCGAGGCATATCTCGATGCTCATAACCCGCTATTTGATGGGAACGGGCCAACGGCTGTTGGTGAAAAGGGTAGACGGAATCGATTCTGCTGCGTCACTCCCTCGCGCACAGAATTTCCATTGGCGTTAACATGGGTTCGTTACATTACAATCTTTCATTCGCTTGAGAATTCAGATGCAAGTTCGCCGGAACGGCGACCTGCGACCCTCGGAAGAGGCGCCATCTGTCACAAGCTGCTGACGTGGCGATGTGACATGTCAGCATAAGCGTGCGTACGCCCGCACAGATTATGGACACAGATTATAAGCAATGCATTTAGTATGGTTTTTTTTTCAAGGAACCAAATATAATTAATACAATTTCGTTTTTAACGAATCCATTCTCGTAGATGAGGTACACACATCACATATACATGGCGCCTTAGCTACTCAATTCGTGGCGGACAGTAGCCTGTGGGCGAGGAACGCGCCGAGCGCGAACCCGGCGACGGCCGCGGCGACCATCTGGCCCCTGCCGCCGAGCGCCTCCGCCCAGGTCGTCATCCCCTCGGCCTCCGCCGCCGCGCACGTCTCCCTGGCCTCGGCCAGCCTCGCCACCACCATGTCCGTGCCGCTGGCCGGCTGCTTGGGCACGGTGAGCGACAGCACGGTGCCGTCGAAACGCCCGGCCACCCCGTCGAGGTTGGCCGTCTGGGGCAGCTGGAACGCCTTGTGGAACCGCACGTACCCCGCCGGCCGCTCGCCGCGCACCGTCAGCCGCCCGCCGGAGTCCACCTGCACCTTGAAGTCCTCCTTCTTGAACCCTGCATTATTCAAGCGCATATGTACGTACACATCTCATGAGAAATGTATATTTTAATTTTTCTTAAAAAAAAAGAGATATGTAGTACATGATATGACACATCTTTCTTTAAAAAAATGAGGCTAATAATTTACCTGGGAGGTTGAGGCGGATGATGTAGGTGTTGGCGCCGTCGAGCCACTCGAGCTTGGGGTCGATGTCGGTGACGGCCTCAGGCGCCGCGCCGCATTTCGCTGCTCGCTGCGGCTTGCCGCTCGCCATGAGAGAATGGCCAGTTGATTGGCAAGTGGTTGCGTTTGCGCTTGATCTGATTCTGATCCTTCAGCAGCAGCAGGTGATTGATGGATGGTGATGATCCGAGCTGCTGCAAGCTTTGCCAAGCTTGGTTAGCTTATATATGTAGAGCTACGGGGCGTGCCTGTTTTTGTTTGTGTGCTTTGTTGGTTATCCCAAGCTTTTCTTCAAGGTTGCAGCGGGAAATCGTGTTTGTCGTCGACGTCTGGGTAAAGGCTAGGGATCTCTAGCGGACGGTGCCTTGCTTTCGGCACCCATGCGGCACGGTACCTCAAGCCCTCGTCTCAAGAAAATACAAGGAGGTGAAGGCAGATGCCGTGGACAAGCAAGCAGCAGGCCGATTCCTTATTTTGCATAGGAAAAAGCTTATTTATTTATGACCATATTGCCTCAGTTTGAATTTAGCCATCCAATTCCAAAATCAGGAATCTTCAACCACCCAATTGTCAAAACCATTCACAATTGACCATCTAACTGTTTTGAAAGGTGGTTTTGCTGATGTGGATGACACGTGGCACTAGACCCACACGTCAAGTCCTCTTTCTTTCTTCTCTCCTCTTCTCAAGCTCCATAGCCACGCTGGCCGCCTGCTCTTCTCACCTGCAGGGCCACCGCCGCCATCCACCGTGCTGAGCCGCCGCCGCCGCCGTCCACCCCTTGCGGGGCCACTGCCGTCCACCTTGCGGAGCCGCCACCGTCCACCCCCACGATGAGCAGGACTGGGAGAGCAGCACGAAGAAGTGTTTGGCCGGGTCATCCAGCAGGGCGGTGGCGAGGAGGCGGTGTGACGGAGATGAGCGTGGTGGAGGCGCGCTAGTGGCCAGCGAACAACTTCTCCTAGAGCGGGGCGAAGATGAGGTCGGAGTTTGTAGGGAAGAGGAACGCCACCTTTGGCTGCTGCCTCTTGTTCCTCCCGTAGCCGCCGAAGAAGGAGGGGGTGGCAGCGCCAGCAGGGTTGGCGGCGGCCGCGGCGGCCTTGGAGGTACGCGCGGTGGAGATGAGGACGGCACAGCGGAAGAGCGCGAGGTCCTCCATCTCGTCGGTGTCCGGGATGGCTGGGAGCATCCGTGGTGGGATGAGGCACGGCGCGATGAGGAATACCACTGAGATGGAGAGCAGTAGCAGTAACAACGACAGCACGTACGACGAGGCGACACCATCTCCCTCGCTCTCTATCCCTCAACCGCCTAGAGAACGGAAACGCCGCTACAATCCCTGGTCTCCAATCAACCAACAGGAGACGGCGGGAATGGAAACACCAAAAGCAATCAAAATCCCTACGATTCAGGAGGGGTTTCTTTCCCTGCAGGGATTGGATCTCGCGGGCATTAATCGGAGGATGGTGGGAGGGGGTAAATCAGGGAACTCCGCGGGTAGGCTCGATGCAGGTGGGGGACGGCGGTGGTGTACGGCGGCGGCGGCTGTAGCTCGACATGATGTGCGGCGGCAGCAGCCCTGCGAATGAGGAGGGCAGGGGGCCGGCGAGGCTGTAGAGCTTGAGAAGAGGATAGGAGAAAGAAAGAGTACCTGACATGTGGGCCCAGTGACATGTGTCATCCACGTCAGCAAAATCACCTTTCAAAAACAGGTAGATGGTCAATTGTGAATGGTTTTAGCAGTTGTTGATCGAAGATTCCTGATTTTGGAATTGAATGGCCAAACTCAAACGGAGGCAATAGTTGGATGGTCAAAAATAGATTTTTTCCTATTTCATATCCCTACTATTTCTTCTGTTATACTCGTTTCTAACCCATCATTCATCACTGTATATAATTAGTACATCTACATATATCATTTGCTGACAATATGGTAGACGTATTGTGTAATATGTGCTCAATGATTGGACGACAAGTGTAATAATCTAATCAAGTGCCTATATTTGCTTGATGCCCACAGAAGTTACCAAATTGGTATTATATAGATTTTGTTAGATTCATAGCAAAAATTATGTATCTAGAAAAGTTAAAACGACCTACAATTTGCACTACTAGAAATAGTAGCTTCCATGATGTTTTGCACGTGACGTTCTAAAACTTTATCATTAAACATGCCGCATCTATGACGAAAATCTCAGGTTCGTCATAGATCATCGGCAGGAGCCCTCGGCCGCTATGGAATTATGATGAAAAAAATGCGCATCATAAAATAACATCTCATATAGTCACAGAACGGTGCGCCACCATCATCTCGTATTTGCAACGCCAGTAACTCATCATAGAATCGGTGGGCCACATGTGGCTGTGGGACCCATAGGTCCACATGTGATGACAGAGGGTCCAGCGTGTCTTCGTGGCTACCATGTGTAGCGACCAGGACCCGCCGGTCCACGTGTCAGGGCCATGGTAGAGGTGGGACCCGGCCGTCCACATGTACGGGTGAGGGCCCAGTAGGTTGACGTGGCTAACACGTGTAACTGTGGGTCCCTGTTGACCGGTTCAACATGTCTATGTGGCTGCCACGTGTAGTGACCAGGACCCTTCCGTCCACATGTCAGGGCCGTAGGTCAAATATGTCAACGCAGGGCCCATTGTAGAGGTGGGACCCGACCGTCCACGCGTACGAGTGCGGGCCCAGCAGGCCGATGTGGCTAACATGTGTAATTGTAGGTCCCGGTTGAATGGTCCAACATGTCTACCTGGCAGCCACGTGTGGTGACTGGGACCCGACGGTCCACGTGTCAGGGTTGTGGGTCAAATATGTCAACATGGGGTCTACTGGGGAGGTGGGACCGACCGTCCAAGTGTACGAGTGTGGGCTAGCAGGCCGACGGCTATCACGTGTACATGCGGGTCCCGTTGGGTGTATCTTGGAGGTCCACGTGTACAAGTAGTGGGTCCAGCAGGTAGTCATGGAAGCCACATGTAGATATGGGGCCTGCTTGCCCGGTCCAGCGTGTCCACATTATGGCCACGTGTGATGGTGGAGCCAGCAGACAATAAGGCCTCAGCCTATTTCAAAGTCAGGCCAGAGCCACTAGGATCCACTCAATCCGGCCCAGGAAGAGAAATATGCCCACATTGAATAACAGGTCTGCCGAACGAGCCTTAAAAAGGGAGCAAAAATTTTGCTGCTGCACGGGGTCGAACACGGGTCAAAGGCGGTGCAACAAATGCTATCAACCACTACGCTACTCAAGTGTTTTCAACTAACTACACACTCACATTCTTTTTGAGAAAAATACTCACACGGGCACGACGGTTCTTGTTCCCGCGCACGCTCACCGAGATGCGGTGCTGCCTTAATGTGAGTGGACATGCCAGCGGTCAGCGGCAGTTGCAAGAGGGGTTTTCAAAAACTCCTCGCCGTCGTCGCTAGTTCCTACTCCAGTTTGCAGAGGGGATTTCAAGAACTCCTCCTCTCGTTGCCCTTGCCATTTCCCAAAAGAGGGGTTTTCAAGAACAACTACTGTAGCCCCTGCTCGGCCTCCTCCATCGCCCCCTTCATTCACCGTACATCACGTCACTGCTCCGCCTCTCCAGCACTCCGGCTCACCGCTGTCCACGCACCGCATCTCCATCCACGCTGCTGCGCGAGCCCTCGAGTGCCTCCCCCTCGCGCTCCGCGTCGCGCGACATCGACGTCGGCAATAATCATGGTGGCGAGGTGGCACCCATCATTGTTGGTAGAGCTTCCTGCCGAGGTGGCCATTGAAATCGCAAGCCACCTCACTGCAACCTTAGAGTGGCCCATGGAGGACCTCCGCAACCTACGGGCAAACTGCTCGGCCATGCGCCACGTGTGTGGCGACCGCACCGGCCGGCGCGTGGCACTAGAGAGGTTTGCTATCGAGATGCAGTGGAATGATGGCGACGGCTACGACTCCCTCCTTACTCACCTGACCCAAGCCAGCAATCCAGTGGCCTGCTTCCTCACTGAGATGGAAGTCATATTTGAGGAAAACCGCAGCCCCCGGCCATGCCTCGACGAGCTCGCCCGTACCGCCGCGGGCAGGAACAATGTGGCGGCCTATGTGGCCGCCCTCTTCCTCTACAGAGCCAATAGCGGTGTTGGCGACGATGACACTGCAATGTGGTACATAAGACAGGTTGAGGGCGAGGAAGAATCGGGGGCGGCAGCGGACCAACAACGACGCCATCGATGCTGAGGAACTTGGGGTGTCTACACCGTCGTGGGCATGCCATAGAGGTGGTTTGGCGAGTGACGTGGGTTGGGGGCCAGCACGCCACACTGGCGTTGGTGGTGGCGCGTGGCAATAATCATTGATGTGTAGGCGGCCTCTGTGGTGTGGGGCAATGGGTAGAACTATTTTGTAGTGAGTAATGTAGGATTCGTGCCGAATGCGATGTGTTCTTTGGTTGAATTCAACGTATGTATCCAAACTAATTTGCCGGATTAATGTACCTTTTGCTTGATGAGGTTGAGGGCTGGTTGCTTTTCTGTTGATTTTGGTTGATGAGGTCCAATCCAGCAGCATTGGTGATTTTCTGGTGATTTTCCATTGATGTTGCAAAGGTTTTTGGTATTCCTTGTTCTAGTTTTTCCTAGGAATAATGAGATTATTGTTACAGTTATGCAGAATTAGTAACTTGAAATTGATTCTAAAGACAATCAAAGTATAATTCATGGAGGCCGGACGTGAGAAAACACTCGCTATCCTCACAAGAAAACCCTCGATTGCCTTCAATTCCTCCCCTTCATCTCCACAAAGCCCTAGCAGCCCAATTTGCGGGGTACTCTGGCGATTCGGACCACTCCGGCTACCGTAGTGGAGGCCCACAGGCGGCACGCGCCATCGCGGTGTTGTTCGGTCTTCGACGACGATGCCATCGTCGGAGTAATCGAATGATGCACGCCACAGTGCAGACACAGAAACAACATATAGAACAAATTAAACACCGAAAATAAACAATTAAACAAAGAACGAATTGACTCCAAATTATGATGACTAGATTACGAAAACAAATAATTAAACTTGAGTTCCACATCTCAAACAGGTAGCATGCAGTGCCATCCCACTACAACGACACACTACTACTTCAACTAAAATTAGCTCCTGTGTGAACTAAAATTAGCTCCCGTGCCATCTCAAACAGGTAGGTTGCCACGGTGACAATCAACAATGACATGACGCGGCGGCAAGGCATGCTTGGGCGCAGCACGCCTCGCTCTCGCATCCACCCCTCATTTCGGGCCACGATGCAGTGGCGGCTCCACTTCTTCTTGTTGTCGCCCCTCAAGGTCGCGGACCTTACCATTCCTAGGACGTGGTCCTTGACCTCATTGAGGATCCTCCACCGGTGAATCCTGGTAGGGCAGATGGGGCACCCGTAGGTGTTGTCAACATGGTGGTAGATGCGCAGAGCGTCACCACTGGGGAAGGGCACATAGTAGCAGTGGCAACGATCGTAAGACGAGTCCATCTCAGTCTGGGACTCGGAGTCAGAGTCGAACACTTCAGCCAAAACTGTGACCTTAAAGGTCAACTTTCGGGGCGGTGACGACTGCGCGGGGTTGGAGGAAGCCACTCCCGCCACCTCCAGAGGCTCGGAACTTTCGGGGAGCCCCTAGCGGCTTCGCGCCGACCATCCGTGGGCGACGGTGGCAGGTTGAGGTCGGTGGCGTCAGAGCGCGACCCCGACGACGAGCGCGATGGCCACCCGAGGTCGCCGGCATCAGTGCGGGATCCAGACACGGAAGCACCGGCGCCGTAGCTGGACGACGACTGCGGCACATTGAGGTAGCGATGTTAAGGCCAACGGCGCGGTAGGAGTGGAACGGTGAGAAGGAGGCACCGGCAGATCACTCGATCAAGGGGAGCCGGTGGGGAAGAGGCGATGCGACGGGGAGCCGGAGGGGGCAGGGGCTGAGGGGAAGATGGATCGCTTCATGGCGTCGGTGAGAGTTGCAGGGGTGAGGCGCGCGCGTCGGGGATGAGATGGTAGTGGAACTGGCGATGAGGACGATGATGGAACGTGATTTAATATTTTACGCCGGCTTCCCTGGGAAGTTAAGAAACTGGCGCCTCTCGGGGATGGCAAGCGGCTCCATGAGGAACGTGCACGCAAATAGGAATGGGGACGACTGCCGCCGGAGGCCGTGGCATCGAATAGTCGATCTGAATCGTCGACCTGAAGATAAACAGCTAGGAGGAATCGGGCTTCAGTAGAAAATAGCCCAGGGTAAGTTTTTCGGCCCATCTAACACAAACATTCATCGTATTTATCATCACAAGTAATTTAAAAAGTATTTTTAAATTGAACTACGTGTGCCTCCAATAAGATACAAAAAATTATAGAAAAAATATTTTCAGGTTCATATATACCATTATAGCCCAAGTTCTAGAGATAGATACAAAATTCAATTGTTTGATATGGATAATTCAACTATCAAAGTCTAAACTACTACAAAATAATTATTATAATATCTAAATTTTGTTAGAAAATTCTAAAAACTAACACATCAAATTATTTTCGGTCCATAATCTTGTCATAAAAAATTCAAATAGTTTTAATAAAGTGGGGCTACACATTGTTCACAAATTAATATATCTCCCACATAATTTCCTATAACTTGAGGAAAACTTTCAAGTTTGCATATGTCAGAATACTTTTCAACTCATATACACCTCAAATTTGAACACAACATCATATTTAACTTAGTATTAGGAAATATGAATTTATATTTGCAATTGTTATGCAAAATCATTTGTTTATTTTTCTACATAGATGTAAGAAACTAAGCAATATGTATAAGATCCAAGAAATAGTACCTAACTTGCAAACATACACCATAAAATGAAAGAGTGATTTTAGATAAAATTAGGAAAAAGAATCATCAAATTCGGAGCTCTTATGAGGGAGAAATACCTCTTACAAGTTTTAATTCCGGATTAAAAAGATAAATATGGACTATTTACGAGTTCTTATGCCTCTCAACCAATCACGCGCTACCACGTGGAGAAGTAGGCGACGCCCGCATCCTCACCTCCTCGGTGGCACGTTTTCATTTCCATCACTACTATATGCTTAAAAAGCCAATACCTCCATAAGTGTCCAATTGGTCTGGTGGTAAGGAAAGCCCACCACAACCATGTGGTCTTGGGTTTGATTCCTATAGAGCCACTTTTCCGTACCATATTTTTGAATTTTCCAACAGAGTATTCAAGGAGTAAGAACACCAACAAATTCACAAACAACCTTTTAATTTTTGCAAGTGCCTCGGGGAAATGCAGACAAAATCCAGATGGTTCACCATATATAGGAACATCACAAATTTAGACAAAGGAAAATACGTTAAGATTGTTCACCATAGCTACGAACCTCCCAAATTCATACATCACGCTAGCATCTAGCAATTCATGAAACTAACATCCACCAAACTCTACTAATCACAAGCCGCCTCACCAAAAGAACACCAGCAGTTACTATTACTGACTAGCTATCCACATCACTCCTTTGCATTTTCAAGTACCCTCATCCTTTTTTTTTGCCTTACCAAGTTCATCTTCAAGTGAAGCAATCTTGGCTTGCGCTTTTGCAAGTATCTTGCACTTCAGGTATAATTCATCACCGATGTCATTCATGCGCTTCCTCAGGAACTCGATTTCATCGAAGGAGTCGGAAGAGTTGTCGTCACTGGAGTCGAAGGAGAAGTCAAAGAAGTCGTCATTGGAGTCAAAGGAGAAGTCGAAGAAGTCGTCACTAGAGTCTGAGGAGTAGTCGTCGCCGAACTCGGTCTTTGGCATCTTCGGTGGCCGGCCGCTGGCCTTTGGAACCCTCTTCCTACCCTACGAGACGACACAGATCTTGGCCTCGGATGACGCCTTTTCCGGTGGCCGGCCGCGGGGCCACTTATTTGGGTGGTTGTCCGCGGGGTCTCTTCCCTGGCAGCAAGGCCGTGGAAGGCACCTTTGGCTTCGACGAGCGATCGGGGGTGCTTGGCCGGCGGCGAGGCCGAGGAGGGCGCCTTTGCCTTCGGCAGGCGACCACGGGGGCACTTGGCCGGTAGAAAGGCTGTGGAGGGTGCCTTTGGCTTGGGTGGGCGACTATGTGTATGTTTTCACATTCCTAGCATCGCACATTAATAGGAATTAATTAATTGTATAAGGACTTGGTTGAAGCCCAAACATGGCCCATAAATTAGGTTTATGTATATATCAAAAGGAACTTACATCAAATACACTTGAATAGCACAATGGTTTGCTCACGTTTACCTGGTCTAGTGGCTCTCTAGTTCGAGCCCCAGCCAAAGCACATTTTTCTCCAAATTTGTTCGAGCCCCAGCCAAATCACATTTTTCTCCAAATTTTTTTATTCTTAGCTTACCAATTACCACACATTTCCTTTTTACTATCAAATAATTGAATAATTCAGAAGTTTAATTAGTTTTTTAAGCTAATTTTTTATTTTTCTTCTCACACTTTGAACCTAAATGATCAAATACGGATTCATCAAGATTAAATAAATGCATAATTGTTGATTCATTGTTATATATGGTAGCTTAGGGTATGTTTGGTTGGGCTGTGGCTGTGAAAAAAGCTGTTGTGGGCTGTGAGCTATGAGAAAAGCTACTATGAGCTGTGAGAAAAATGAAAGCCGTTTGGTTAGAATGACTGTGAAGTTGTAGATTTGGTAAGAAATGTCTGTAATGCCCCTGAACTGCTAGGAGAATGCCGATATTCAAATTTATTGTAAAACACTATTTTGTTCACTGATTCGCATGCAAATTACCATTTTAAAAAGGAAAAATTATTTTTCTTAAAGGATTTTATTCACCATTAACAAATGGTCCACATAAATAAAATTATAGAATATTACAAAAGGCATATGGTTCACATAATGATGTCCTTCTTCAACATAACTATCTCCCTCTCGCACTAACCAAAGCATCAGCCTACTGCGAATGGTATTCATGGTGTCCTCATTCTCTCCATCTTGATTGTCATTTTCTTGTGTTTCTGCCGTGGCACTGTGTTGTAGCAGCTACTCCTCATCACCATCACATCTATTGAACAACTTGTCTTCCAAATTGGTGTCACAAATAAAATTATGCAATGCCATAGAAGCTAGAATTATATGCTTCCAAGTTCGAGTAGGAAAACTTGGAATGCCCTTCAAAATACACCACTTCTGCTTCAAGACCCCGAAAGCCCGCTCAATGACATTTCAAAGAGATGAATGCAAGAAATTGAAAACCTCGCACTTCCCTTGAGGAGCAAGTCCATTACAAAGTCGAAACTCTAGTATATGGTATGTGCTTCCTTTAAAAGGGGCAAGATATCCTATTCGGTTTGGATAACCAGAGTCCACTGAGTAATATTTACCTATAAAACCAAATCAGCAAAGCCAAATAACAATAGAAATATTGACAACCAGTAACGAAACATGCATACCTTTAGGAGGCACGGGAAATGAAGGAAAATTTACTAACGCATGGTTCAGGATGCGTGTATCATGTGTAGAACCTAGCCAACCAGCAACCGCAAAGATAAACCTCATGTCAAAATCACAAACAACTAGCACATTCTGAGATGTATAGCCATATCGACATGTATAGTTGACCACTTCCTCTGTTGGCACTGCTACTGGAACATGTGAACCGTCAATAGCTCCAATTGCTTCTTTGAAATAAGGCTAGAAACATTCCTCCTTGACCTTATCATGCTCAGTACAGAAAGTAGGATCTCTTGGCTTGATATTAGTTTTGCTAACTTGCGCAGACAATTCAGTACTTCATGAAATTTAGTGTGAACTGTCTAGAGTGACCGGGTAAAATGATTTTCAGCTTGTGAAAATGATTCGGGTCCTCCAACGATCCACAAGAACATGGCCAATGACTCCATTGATGATACATTATTAGTTGATGTTAAGCCGTAGTTCAAGATTAGCAAGTCATGTAGTGCCATGAAAAAATCAGTGCTCATTCGAAACATCTTATAGAAGTACCTCAGACGACCCATGCATCTCATAACCCATTGAAGTCCAGTTTTTGGTGTTTCCCTATACTTTCCTTTGTGCAAATACGCTTAGTGTATTGGTAACCCATTTCACCAATAATGGCAGCCTGCTGCGACAGTTCTGCAAGAAGCAGTAGTCCCTTTTGTCTATTTTTTGCCAAATCATCCATGTTGCCATCCATCTACATAAGACAGGAATCAAAACTCAGGAAAATATTGATAGCAATCAAAACATGGACATCAATAGCAATGGCACAACCAAACATGGAAGCAATAACTCATGAAAATATTGTTTCAGAGTACAGGGCAACATTATTTCAGATGGTTCTGAACATGGAAGCAAATAAATGGTTCTCACAACATGACACTAAAAATAAATAACTGAAAGCTTCTACGTGCGCCTCATCAACTCCTTTGCATGCTCCCTCTCAAGCAAGTCAAACCTTCCTTCTTTTGTTTCCAACATGCTGAAGGCCTCCCTTAATTCAGGCTTGATAATCAGAAAGGTGGCTGTATGCATTAGAGCTATTTTCTCTTGCACCCCACAATCTTTAACCATCTTCATGGCCTCTGCAATGCTAGAGACTTGGCTAGTTGGAGGTGCAGATGATGCTTCAACACTTGTGGAGATCTTCCCTGCTGCAGTGTCTATCATCAAACATGTGTTCTTGTACATGCGAAAGAATGGGCTCTTCTCATCCTTTTCGTTAGTAGTAGTAGAGGACTCCTTTCGTTTCTTTTTTTTTGGTTTTGATTTTTTTTCAAAGCAGCCAACTTGACATCATCATTATCTTGAGGTTTTTGTATCTCACCTACATCCTCATCACTTGAGTCATCAGAGGAAATATCTCTAGGACAGGATGCACTTGCCCCGCTAACATGTATCTTATCAAACAACATATGAAGATCATCAAGGTGCTTTGGTCCTTATTTTCTGAACCTAACATGATTGCATTTGATACCTTTATCAGGATTGTTGCATCTCTAAAATTAAATGGATAAAGTTAACAAGTCAACCCATATACACAGTTAACAAATCAAAATGCAAAATGATAAATGAAAAAAGGACAGTACATAATTCTTACAGCTAGGTGTTCATCCCAGCATTCGTTGGAGCAGTCAACAGTTTGGTTTGCCTCATTCCATCCAAGGCCAGTGGCATAATTCTTGAGCTCCATAAACCATGTGTATTTTTTTTTCATATTGTCCAACTTATTCTTCAATTGTT
This sequence comes from Setaria italica, assembly GCF_000263155.2. Lineage (NCBI taxonomy): Eukaryota > Viridiplantae > Streptophyta > Magnoliopsida > Poales > Poaceae > Setaria > Setaria italica. The sequence goes on along the minus strand of NC_028454.1, from coordinate 31,728,944 downwards.
TCTTTGTTTGCTTCAGCCCAGTTTTTTTTTCATACTTAGTTACCAGATTTTTCCAACCAGCCCTAGTGAACATTCCCAAGGGTCTATTCCCAGCTTCTATCTCTCCTTTGCATATGTCAATGAAATGCCTCACATTGGCATCACATCAATCTACCTTATCAGTCATTCTTGAATAAAGAAAAAAATTCATTCAATTCACAATCATAACAATATCAATGCTCATGCCTCCTCCAATTTGTTAGTAAGATAGCATAACAAGCTTACATGTGGTGATGTAGACCTATGATTTCTATGACCAGGCAATAGTTAGATTCAGATTATGTATTCTACTATTTGTTAGTAAGATAGTATAATAAGCTTCTAGAGGCTAACCTTAGTGAAGCTAAATTTAAAATTTCAGTGCACCATTCCAGTTACCAAATTTGAATCTTAATATCATCACAGCAGTTACAGAATGTGTCAAATGATGTCAAAAGGCCATCTTTTTGTTCTAACCTTAATTCTCAGGTAACAACAAGAATAGGCAAGCAACTTTCTTCAGATAAATGTAAAAGATGTGTGTTTCAGAATTAGATATTGTATGCCATAAATATATTACAAATAAAATGGTAGTACCCACACTTTCCTTCATCCAAACAAGGTTTATTGAAATTGTACTGTTAGGGTCTGTTTGGTCTTGTTAAAGCCATTAGCATCTCACTGTGGTTCACTTCATTGCCTCATGTACAGATCAGCTTTTTTTCTGCCTAATACACTACAGCACCCCTAAACCACATGCAATAACACCCTTTATGTCACAACTTACACCAACACTGCTCTCCTTGCCCTTGATTCCCTAGAGATGAGGCACAATTCCCTTGCTGCTGCTTCACTTTTTATGTGCAAAACGAATGTGCAGGAGAGCAAGGAGGTGCAGTGGGGAGTTACCTTAGCACCAGATCTGGGCGGGGAGTTTGCTAGCATACAGATCGGGAGGTGGACGACGGGCTCGAGAGGAGGACGAGTAGGAGCGTCGCAGCCGCCTTCAGGGCACCGCCACCAAAGGACACGGCTGGACTGCCACCGGAGGGCGCGGGCGCCGCCGCCAGAGGGCACGTCAGACCGCCGCCGAAGGGCGCGGCAAAACCCTAGCGCAACAGCATAGGGTAGGAACAAGAGGAGGTGCGGGTGGGGAGCGAGAGCGACAGAGGTGTCGGTGGGAAAGAAAAACGAAGGGGTACGCCCATAAGCGGTGGCAGTGCGGGTAATTTTTGTGAAATGTCCGCCCTCACAGCTGGAAAAAGCACCCCGAGGGTGGTTGTGGAGAATGAACTACAAAAAAGTTGCTTTTGTGGAAGTAGGGGTTTGGAAGCTCACCCCTTTGGTTTAGCTTTTGACTTTTCTTGAAAGCAAAATCACTTTCGCAGCTTAACCAAAGGGACCCTTAGTTTATTATGTAGTACTTCCTAGCATATATGTGGCTCACCACATGTATAATGTTACCTTGGAATAATGTGGACATGAATGCAACATGGATACAAAATGAGTATTTGATATGTATATATATGATGGCATATGTATATGTCATGTGTACTTCTTAATTAGTAATCTCAGTGCGAGTACACACATATATAGCAAGTATCAGTACTTACATATCACGCAAATAATATAATAGAGCATGCAATGCAAGTAGTATTCATCCTTTCGATATCCCATAATCTTCTTTTGCTAGCCATAGGTGACTATATATAGAACTAACCAAATACATACCTTCCATATAGAACTACACTAAATAAACTATCATGTGGAACACATGAAACTAATTCAAAACAAATTAGTATTGTAGGTAGTGTATTGAAGTAGTATGTTTGACCAAAGCTAGAGTGAAAGAACTATACCAATTTCAAAACAGACTGCATTTTCATAGAAAAGATATTAGACATAGAGCAATGATTGGATCGAGCTTGATTTTAGATGCACTTTACAAAAAGAATCAAGTCATTTGGGGGTTTGATGAGGGAGAGAGACTAGTTAAAATTTTAAATCGGAGATTAAAAAGAGAAATAGTCTTGTTCACAAGAAATGGTCGCAACATTCATAAGGAATTCTAAGAACACCAACATGTGGGGTCCATGGGTCAGGGGGACACGACGGTTCGAAATATTCACCAGGCGCCAACTCTGCCGCCGAAGCTGAAAACATTTCTCGCGAAATGTACCTTGTACCCTCAAGCAATGGCCACACTGCTACCTCGTCCATCAAGGGTATTTGTGACAATATCCCCCCCCATATCCCTTGCCCCTTCTCTATCCCTTCGCTTAGATCTGCCTCCACCTCTCGCCTTTCACCTCTGCACCAGCAGGCTCCAACGCGCCGACACTCAACCCCTCAACTCCCCCGAAGGCCACCCTCTGGAGCTTCAACCTCATCGACTACACTAAGTGCACCGGAGCTGCATCCCCATCACCGCTGCACCGGATCTGCTTCCCCATCGATGACTACTGCCACACCGGATCTGCTACCCCTTCGACTCTGCTACCCCGTCGATGACAATTGCCACACTGGATCTGCTACCCCTTCGACAATGCCTGTCGCACCGGATCTGCTACAACATCATTGACGACCGCCGCATCGTAGCAGCCTCACCATCTTCGACAAGCAACTACCCGACGATTCACAATGATCACACGCCAACGCCCCGTATCAAGAGGTATGTAAAATCCATCTACCTTCTATGGTCCTAGGTAGTGACACATTCATCCACGGTTCGGGGTTGGAGGTTGTGGTGGGTCTATATTCTAATTCCAGTCATGAATATGAAATCAACCAAGGTCACTAATACTTAGAATCTACTTACACATGTTAGAACCTTCACAAAATGAATATGAAAGAGAACGGGAAGCAACTATCAGGAAGAATTTAAGAAGAATGGAAGAACTTGGCATTAGTGGTTTATCATCAGCTCTTAATTCATTGTCAAGAAAAAACAACTTCAAAAGGGGAAAGTTCAGGTAGGAAGGGAAAAAGGTCTGCCAAGGATGCTTGTCGTGGTGAAGGTTCTGATTTATCAGATTATATCCCTGAAGTTGAAGAGCCTGATGATGGAGATGATGATACAGACTTAGAAGAGGAGCTGATACCCCTAGCAATTGATGTAGGTGGGGGATGATTGGAAGGAGCAGTAGATATTTCCAATGCTTAAAAGGAGCACTTGATATTTCTAAAACTTAGAAGTGCTTCTAATTTGTTCACATGCTTACAACTTCTGCTTTTTGAAATCTGCAGGGCCTTGTGCGGACTGAGTGTAGGAAGGTCTGTGCGAAGAAGAGGAAAACAAGTGGTGCCATGGCTCCTGGAGGTAGACATTGCAAGAGGGTGAGGTCAATCCCACCAACAAAGGTCACTCCTAGAGCTTCAACAAGGTTATTGAAAAGGCTGCAAACATCAGGACCACGTGAAAAGCCTGTGCATAAAGAATTACCACTAGTTGCAGAACACACTAGTGGTGATGACAATGTTGTGCAGGAAGAATTGCCAGCAGTTGCAGAAAACACTAGCGGTGATGACAATGTGAACAATCATTCAAGTTCTCTGAGGGACTGGTCATATCAATATGATGTAGATCGTGATGATGCTCCTGACCTCAACGAAGATGAGATCGGTAGGAATACCGACTCTAGGCAGTCAGAGTCTAAAACTGATGGTTGGTTCGTTGATCCTCAAGCTTTTTCACACTGATGGTTTTATATTTGATGAATAATGAGAAATTGAATGAAATCTCTGCAGCACCTACACAAAGAGGTGGCCCAAGGAAGGTGAGGCCAGCAACCAGAGGAATTTTGCTTGACAAGATGACCAAAGCTACGGGGAGAAGGATGCCCATCTCTGTTGCTGAGGGGAACACTAGGCTGCATGAACCGGTGCAAGCTGCTAAGTTTGCATCAGATGCTAGTGTTATTGTTAGGTCCCAAGTTCCCATCTTTCCCCATTGGAAAGACTACAAGGAAAAGACATTTTGAGGGTTTCGTGGGAAGGCTATCTGTGAGTGCCTATATACTACTCCCTATTTTACATTCAACTCTTATATGGCCCTTGTGTAAATGGATTTCAATTCTAATCACCAAGGGAGGTTAGCAATTGACAGAAGGGATAAGGCAACAATAGATGCTTGTGTCAGTGTATTCAAGTCAGGGATACGGTAGAGGCGGTATAAGTTGAAGAAGGAACACTTCATTGCGTCCCTGCTAATGAGATACCCACAACCTCTCCTGTCTCCTACATGACTGATGCACAGTGGTGTAAACTTGTAGACAAGTGGTCAACTGCACACATCAAGGTAATTTCTCTTGGTGTGCTTTCAAGTATGTACTTGTGATGGAGACTAGCACATACATGTCTTGCAGGCAATTTCTAATCAGAACAAGTGAAACCGAGCTAGAGTCAGGTGGCCTCAAGCAACAGGATCTCGCTGCTACGTTGCACAATTACATTCATATGTAAGTGTCAATAGTCTTCTAATGTTCCCTTTTCATTGTTCTGCTTTCTTGAATGAGTTAAGTGGTTTTGCTGTTTGTCTAACCTCCATTTTGGTACATCAATTTAAGAACAAGAACAAGGATGCAGAACCCGCTGAAGTCAACAAGGATGAAACCCAGGAACAAGTTGATGAAGCTGACGAAGAAGTCGATGCAGTGGAAGCCTTCAAGGTCTGCCATACCAGCCGCAAGAAGGGTATGAGTGACGCGGCTAGAGAAGTAGTTGTAAGTCCTTGTACATGCTTATTTGCTTTTCTAGGAATTAGCTAATTTGCTGGACGTTTAGAATTTTAATTTCTGTTGGTTGCCATGCTCAACAAGTCAGTACTAGCATTGAATATCTACGTGGTCATTTCACCTGCATCCCTATAATACACATGTTTTCCTACAATTATGCCTGTCTTCATTAGGTTTCTCTTTATATATGCAACTTCACGATCTACAACCAAATATATTGTTACGTCAGTCACTTCCATAAATGATAATATGCCATTAACTTACATGATTCTAAAACCATTTATCAAATCCTTCTTCCAGACTTTTATCCTTCTTTCTCCAACACTTCTCTGTACATGCTGCATCATATAGTTGTGACATTCATGGTTATCCCTATCTTTCAGTGGTGTGTTATATTAACACTATTTAGTAACAGTTATCCAATCTGCCTTTGTTCATAGTTTATTTAATATAATCCTTTTTTACTATAATCGGTATACTAATAGTTCATCTTTGCATTTTATAGGCGTCAACGGAAACTATGAGGGTAGAACCTATTGCTAATAGGCAGCCACCATTGCCTAGTGTTGATGTGGTTTCCAAGATCCTCTCGTAGAATAGCTCCAACACCACATTCATGAAGAATGCTGGTATACCCACAAGCTCCTCCAAGTCTCAGTCAGCTGGTGAAGAAGCGCTTCGTCAAGAACTTGCTACTTAAAAACAAAGTTCAGTTGTTCTACATCAACAAGTGGAAGAATTAAAGAAGAAGACTAAAGTAGCAGAGGAAGCACTAGCGAAAACTCAAAGACAGTATGAGGAGTTCAACAAGCAACAAGATGAGAGCAACGTCATTCTTATGAAGATCTTGAACCTGAACACCCCTAATACCTCTTCTCAGCCCTAATCCTATGTGTGTGGAACTGTTGTCAGCACTACTTGGCATTCCGTTGTGTTGACGCAAAATCCTGACAGTGGTGGACCCTGCATCAGCACATGAGGACCTGGGAGATTTGCTTAACTCCAGTGCAGAATCCAAATCGACGCGCGTGGTGTGCGTGGGCGTGCCAGTCAGTTTGACTATTCAACTGACAAGGGGAAGATGATCCTTTCGAAGTTCGAGGCAACCGGCCGATCAGGACGATGTGATCCAAGCACCAGTAGCGATAATGGTGTAGCAAAATAAATCATGATAAATAAAATATCAGCCATGAGGCTGACTCCAACATCCTGATGAATGCAAATGGCTCATCGGCTATTCAAGCCGATTCAACATAACTTCACAATAACCATCGGCTAGACAGCCGATAGGAGATAGAGCGTCATCGAGTTCTCGCTCCACCATAGCTAGAGCCACAAACCAATGAGATCTAAACTAACGTCACCACCAATATTCCTAGGTGAAACCACAGCGATGCACCTGATAGTTGCAACCTAGAAACACTCAGCAGGACATCAATCCAGACCCCGCTAGCCAATAAATTTAATCAAAATGGAACTTAATTCCAACAACACTCGAAGGGTACCCAGGATTAAGATGCAACAGGCTATCAAGCGATCTATCATCTATGATGAGCCGATCTAAAGCTAATTAAAGCAAACAGAACGGCAAGATGATAGAACAGATAAATATCAGCCGATGCAAGCTTAATCAAGGCAGGATAACTGGTGAATAGCGTAGATCGAGATAAAAGCGATGCGCTGTAAGTCAAAGATCCAAGATACTGGATAACTGGTACATGAAACCAGACCCAACGACAGCGATGCACCCTGAAGTTGAAGTCTAGTACACCTGATGACGGGGACTTGCAGCTTGCTGGAGATCGAGTTCGATGCAGCCCAGCTTGCTAGAAGGAACTCATCGAGAAGCTACATTACTCCAACTCCTAATGCAATGGCGTGAAGCTGAAAGGTAAAGGTAAATATGTTTGTTTATTGATCGTGTGATTCTCTTTACAATGGCCACGACCCTTTATATTTATAGGACGGATGGCGACGTTACATGGCAAGGCTCCAATCACGTACAAGGCAAGTCACGTACACAATCTTTTCTAATCAAAACTCTATCTCTAACTAATCCAACTCTATCTCTAATCAAACTTATCCCTAACCAACTCTATCTACAGAATATTTTATTCAACTCTTGCCGTGTGCGTTGATTTCCTTATCTTGCTTTCTTTTTCTTTAGCCTTATTTAGGAGATTTCGTCATTTTCTGCATCATCGGCCGATTCCTTCCTTTTAGAGCATATTTTCAAATTTTGGTGTTTGTACGCTTGTGTTATGAATTTATGATTATCTACAAAATTTTATACGCTTGTGTTATGAATTTATGTGGCTCTAAACTGCCAGTTAACTAATGATGGTGTCATGAACTGGTTGTAACTTAATTATGGTGAACTTTCTGTGAATTCTGCTACATCATTTAGTGTTCTGTGATGAAATGGATCTGTATGAACGTGGACATGCATGATATGGACACGTGTAACATGCAGAAAAGGACATGTGTAACATCCAAAAAGGACACGTGGTCCAATAAGAAACTAACACGTGTACTAGTGGGGAACTGCAACATGGAGAACTGCAACATGGACCAATCAAAAAAGAACACATGTCATAAACAGAAATGGAAACATGGACTAATTAGAAATTAACACGTGGACCAATAGTAAAATGACACGTGGAACCGTAAAAAAAAAGACATGTGGGCCAATAGGAAAATGACACCTGGACAACCCGAGAAAGGACACTTGAGCAAACTGTAAAATGACACGTGGATAAACAGGAAAATGACACGGAGACAAATGGGAAAATGACACGTGGGCACGTAATAATATGACACGTGGACCGATGAAAAGTCGACACATGTCCACATGAGTGTGTGACACGTGGGTGAATAGAATAATGACACATGGACTTGTGTCGTCTCGACACGTGGTCTTATGCTAGCTAGCCATGTGGCGGTCCTTTTTGCACACGTGCTGGCCAACACGTCACCTGCCAGCGTGGATGAAGCCACGTCGTGTGCCAGCGTGTCTAGACCACGTCACGTGCCAGCGTGGATGGGGACACGTGGATCCTAAAGTTGAGTGACATTTTTGCGACGTATCATAGAACGGAAAATGATTCCGTGATGAAAGTTTTTTGTCGCAGAAAAAACTAGTTCTGTGATGTTTTTTATCAATTCGTCACAAAAGTACAAACGTGACGCTCCATTTTTTACGGACTGAATTTCGTTACAAATTCATCACAAAACTTCCTTTGTGACAAATTTGACCTTCACGGTGATGAAAACTGTTTGTCACCGAAGCTACGATTTCCACTAGTGTTGAAATGAAGGAAGAATTTGAGTTCAATGCCAAAGTTTGGCATGTCAATGAAATTTTGGTAGCGTAAATGCACAGTATGAAGGCAACAAGGGCGTGGTGTACGCCGAGAAAAACGTTGCCCGACTCCGGCAGAGGTGTAATGTTTTCCGAACTGAAAATATCATAGTGTGTCCTATAAGCTCTATACTTAGTCTATGGTTAGTTTTCCTCTTTTTTTGACTTGGTTTGTGATATGTTTTCTTGAAATTAAATTTGTTAAAACAAGACCCAACTTAACTGTATTTTGATGCTTAAAAAACTAATGCAGTGTAGGCCCACATGTCATACTCTTTTTTCTAATAAAATTTGGCATGGTTGTAATTCAAACACTTAGTTTTCTTTTTATGTTTTTGACGTTGCATATGAATTGGTAAATGGTAAAGTTGCAGTCCAAGCAACACTCTTTTTGTGCATGATTTTGGTAATGCCCACATTTTGCCGTTATCAAGTTTTTGGTAAGGCTAATGTGTGCAACAAACCAAATATCCCCTTTGTCTAAAAAATATCTCTGCATACCCTACACACTTCTCAGTCTTTACCCTAACCCACATGTCAACTCCATTCAACATTTTTTTTGGAAGGGAACATGCAAGAAAGTTACCTATTATATTGATAAAGTTACCTATTATTATATTGATAAAGAAGAAGTTAAACCCAGACTGCGCAGACAATAAGACAACAAGACAAATGATAGGACGGTGTCAACTAGAACTACAAACAATAACAAAAAGCTCGAAAACAACAATGGAGCCTAACAGAGAGGCAAAGAAAATCCCACCATACAGTTCCAGAAGGCACGACCTTTCATATGCATGAGTGAGTGAGTTGACAGTGCCTGGAGGCAATAGTTCCTTCAGGAAATCTACACAATATTGAATTTCAGCAACGTAGAGCTTCCCATCACTCTCCATAATGCCTAAATCTCTTTTAGCATTTTGCGTTGGGCAAGCCTCGCGCTTCAATAGAGTGACCATCAGTTGCAAGACTTGCATCAGCGTCACACTATTGTCATCAGCGGTGTCCTTTGGTTGCTATTGATGGTGTGAGGTTTACGAGAGAGCATTTTAGTCTCTTGTTGTTCGTTCAACATATTTGTCAGCCAAACCTACTGCTCAACTTCAACGTATGGTACATCACCACTTATCGTACTACCACGATGACAATAGCTAAACTACGGCATGGTCAAGAATTTGACGGAGTTGACAGTAAAAGTATGTTGTAATATCTGTACCTAAAAACAAGGGGTGTCAAGAATTTTTTCAGCGATTACAATAAAGTTATGCTATAATATCTCCAACCAAGAGCAGATCCATGCGTGAGGGGGCTTGAGCCTGCCCCCCCGGAAACTTCGGGTGGCGGCGAAGGCCGGCGGCATCAAAGATGTACATGCAGCCCGACAGGCCATCACGAAGCCCAGGTGTTTGGACCGTCTCATGACCGGGCCGGCTCGTAA
>NC_028454.1:31606348-31719294 GCF_000263155.2 Setaria italica | reverse complement strand
ACTTGCTACTTCAAGTGGGATATGTACCATGTCAGGTGTATAATTTGAGATAAAAAAAATCAAAGATGTAAATAAAAATTAAATTATTTTTATGTTTAAATGTTCTTGGGTACAAGTTTCCGAAAGAAGAACAGAGATAAAGGACAAACCGAGTGCACGTTGGTAAAGATTTTCAGTGTAAACTCGTTCACTAGTTGATGGAAGATCAACATTCAGCAGTACATGTAGATGTCTCCTTGTCACAATTACACTTGTATATCTACAAGTACAGCGATGCTACGTACACATCTCATCTCACCCGTGGCGTGATCGATCTTGTGCAACGCACACGAAGAATGAAGAAGGCTTGAAGCCCCGCAAATGATTTTACCCGACGTGCTCGATCTCTCTGTCGTTTGATCATCCATCACTATGTTCGTGGATGGTTTGATCGATTAGCTCCTGGAGAAGAGCTTGTGGGAGACGAAGACGCCGAGCGTGAAGGCGGCGACGGCCGTGGCGATCACCTCCTTCTTCTTGCTGACCGCGTCGGCCAGCTTGAGCCCCTCCTCCACCGCGCGCTCCTTCCAGTGCTCGCACTGTCTCTCCCGCTCCGCCTTGGCCTTGGCCTCCGCCACCCTCGCCCGCGCCGCCTCGATCCTGCGCGCGGCCTCGCGGGCGACCTTCTCCCTTTGCTCGGCCCTCGCCTTCTCGTCCTGGTCGTCTCGATGACCTCCCGGCCTCGCCTTCTCGGTCGCATGCGGCGGCGCCGCCGCCACGGGCTTGGCCTTCTCGTCTTCCTCCTTGCCTCTCGCCGTCAAGCTCGCCGCCTTCCCCGCCTCGACCCTCGCCTTCTCCGTCTCCGCGTCACGGCCAGCCTGGGACGACGCCGCCTTGTCCTCGTGGCCAGCTGGCTTACCGCCGTCGGCCTCCTCCTTGGCCTGCGTCGATGGAGGAGGCAACGGCCCCGCGGCGGCGGGCTGTTGCTGCTCCTGCTGCAGCTTGGGCACTTTGAGCGTGAGCAATGTGCCGTCGAAGCGGCCGGAGACGGCGTCGAGGTTGGCCGTGCTGGGCAGCTGGAACGCCTTGTGGAGCCGCACCGCCTTACTGCCCTCGCCGCCGGCGCCGGGCGTGGGCTTGCGGTGGCCGATGACGGTGAGCCGGCCCTCGCCGTCCACGTGCACCCGGAAATCCTCCTTCTTGAACTCTTTGGAATTGATTCAAATTCAAACAAACAAGAAGATACGCAAAGTAGCAGAGAGTTAGCACCATTTTGAAGTTTGAACATGTGCAGGCGTCAGCTGCCATCGAGAAAATACACAGGCACGTCTGCACCGTACGCACCTGGGAGGTTTAGGCGGAGGAGGTAGCTGTCGCCGTCGTCGAGCCACTCGTAGACGGGATCCACGTTGTCGGCCGCCGCTGGTGCTTGCCTGCTCGCCGCCATTATCGCCGGTGGCCGCGATGGGATCGTCGGCGCCGCCGCGCGTGTTCTTGTGCAGGCACGTTGATCGCGTTGAGCTTGGTAGCTAAGTCAGTGCACCGTGGCCGTGAGACCGATGAGCCGAAGCAGTTAGTAGGTGCCTCATATAACGGATCGGAGTAGTGTAGGCATAGTATTGTAGCCGCTCACGCATTCCAAGCTTTTTCCTGAGGGCACGACAAGTTTTTTCTTTCTAGCTTCCCAAATGTTTGGGTGAAGGCTGGGGATAGGGATCTCCGCTCGCCTCTCTATGGATCGACATGTATATGCGCTTTCGGCGCGCGGCACGGCAACTCAGCTAACTGCTTCACTACAACGTTATCATCGTGCCGTACGTCAGGTGCTCCGCGATTGTTCTCGAGAGCGGGATGATCTCCTGTGTAATCATTTATCACCATGGATTAGATTAAATGGGGTCAGCCATTTGGTGGTTACTGGTTAGGCTTAATCAATTTGACTTCATCCTTTGAGTCGTTCAAGTTACTCTTCCTGATTCAAATTACAGGTCATTTTAACTTTTTTAGATTTATAGACTTTGCTATGCATTTAAATATACCATATGTCTAGATCTAGGAAACCAGTACTACGGTGGAGTTTAACAAAAACTAGGTATTTAGAGATTTTTTGGTTTCTCCTTGTACTAGTTGATTTTTAAGTTCAATTTTTGTGGGATAGCGATCATCTATTAGAGCCTATGTTACAAAAATGCTTCATGAATTTTATTGATTATATCTGTACATTTTCATATTTCAGTGTTTCAGTAAATATAACATATGCTCCCAAATCCCAATCTACTCCTTGAAGCATCCTTGGAATGTTTGTAGGGAGCAGATTTAGCTATAGTTCTTAAACAAGGACACAACATTCTTTTACCCACAATAAAGCTTGGGAATATAATTACATCGTATGCGGAGATTTTCATCTACCCTTATTATCCACAGACATCCAAGCACATGAATGGCATCAGGAGATCAACAAATGAACATATAAATGAATGCTAAGTAATCACCATCACATCTGACAAGCTTAACAATCCGTCACGATCACCAGAAATTATTAACAGAAGGTGCTGAGAATCAAAACATAAGGTCAATCCTAATATTTGCCTATGGAACAGATCATGGAGGGAAAATAATATAATTCGAGATCAAAATGATGCCACAAAGATGACTTTGGGCCATGTTTTTCCATGTTATTCCAATCCACTGAAACTGAAAAGGAAAATCCTGAAGCCCAAAACATCTGGTGTTTCAGTGCTTGAGCACCACGGACAAACCAACTTTCGTGCTCTTCTCAATTGCCTTGGTGTCAACCTCACCAGAGATGGTGATGAACGACTTGGGGCGCCATTCATGCTGGACAAGGGCACTGGCCATGCCATAGTTGTTGAAGCGTGCCTTTACGGTGGTGTGGGGATCCAACGAATGCTGAGAACCAAAGATCAGCGTGCTCTCATTTCTTGAGAAGCTGTGTGACAGCTCAGCCCCGACAGCAGTGCCTGAATGATGCTTTACCAAGTGGTAGTAGGATGCAACCATGGTATCACCATGGTTATTCCTGACGAAGAGTTTCATGATTATTTACCACAGTAAAATTGAAGACATGGTAAGACTAATGTTTCACTAAGTACAGTGAGTCGATTAGCATATAGTAGATGACCAAAGAAACGATACTCACAAATGGAGGGAAGCAATGAGATCTGGATTGGTAAGGCTCAGGGCCGCATTGTACTTGGTGAAATTGCTAGTCGCCGTATCAAATGAAACATCAACACCAACTGAGAGTTCTTTGCTTCCAAAGACACCAGAAAGGTTAACCATAGGGTTGGAATTGAGCCCAACACTTGCATTCACACCAGCATATTCATGTAAGTATTGGAGTTCAAGCTGATAAGACAGACAAAAAGAGGATTAATTATTTTAGCTTACTGGCCACCATGTTGTATAACAGTTTAGACAATGACAATTGATTTGATCCTTAGAATTCCAGAACATACCTTCCCTGATCTCTGGTCTGGAACAACCAAGCTGAGAATCGATTTGAGCCCTGGTGTTCCAAACTCATCCACAGTGATTGTTGTCAAAAGCTGGAAGATACAAAATCCAACTCTCAGAAAATATTATAAATTCACAATGAGGCATTAAACACAGTTCAATAAATAACATCAAATTAGAAACATGGCTCCTGTAAAAAAGGGAGAAGCACAGCACTGCAGCTTACATCTGACTCTGAGTTTGCTTTGACATCAACTGTCAACTTCTTGTTCTTAATCTGGGTGTGAAGCTCGCCAAAGAGGGACTCATTTTTCCTTGTTCCTGCGGCTGTGATTGCCTGTATGTAAAATCAAGATCATCACCAGAGAGCAAAAACTGCAAGTACAATATGAAGATACACTGATCCAATACTGTATTCTGGTCCTCCATCCTTCTACTTCAAAAACAGTCCCTAACTCTAACGCATTTACTAAAGTAATGCTGCATAGTGGATTAGTGGAAAGAAAAAAAAAATACATTACAGGAAAACATTTGGGAGGGAGACGGAAAATGATGATCTGGCAACCGCAGAATCACAGTAATTATGTGACTTCAGATCCTGCACGTTCACCATCCAATCTAGAAAACAGATCGCAAGCATTGTGAATGACACCCTTTTTTTACAGGAATAAACAGTGATTGTACGCAACAGTAAACAGTGATCGGTTGCGGGACGACTATGCCCAGAGAATCAACAAGAGCGACCGATTCGATCGCCCAATCAGGAATGGGCGTCGAGGTTCCAATCAATTTGGAATCGGACAGCCATACACTCCACTAACCCCTACGTCACGAAATTGCCGGATCGTTGCGGGGAGGCGCGTACGGGAGAGGAGAAGAGGGTGGTTGATTGGGATTTAGGCGTGAGGGAGAGAGCACTCACGACGCCGTGGGGGGAGCAGGTGGTGACGGAGAACTTCTGGTGCGTGTTGTAGTCCTTGTACAGCAGATCTGCGGGGACAAAGGGAAACCACACGCGTCAGGTCAGGATCAGGCGGGTTCTCGGGCAGCGAAGAACACGGACAACAGGAATATAGAATCGGGAGCAGAGGAGGAGGAGGCGTGCGGGACCTCTGGTCTTCTTGCCGATGTCGGTGTAGAGACCTGGTGCCATGGCAGCGGCGGAGGCGGCGGCGACGGCGAGAAGGGGAGACGGGTGGTACGGAGGGGCGAGGGGGAGAGATGGCAGCGGCGGAGGCGGCGACCAGTTAAAATGGAGCCGCTGCGGATCTTGCTTCTCTTTTCTGATTTCCCGTGGGTTTTGGTTTCTTTTCTTTCTTTCTTTTTTTTTTTTGTTTTCGTGTCGCGTCGTGCTTCGTGGGGAGCAAACAGCGGAGGCGGGCAGCTGGGCCAGGCTGACTCTGGGACCCACATCCAGGTCACCGTGGGATGCTCTCCGAGTCTCCGGGCGGCAGCTGTCGCTTCGCTTGCACGTGGATCACGGAATGGTGGTTGCGGCGACCATGGGCTTTTGTTGGGCCTGAAAACGGTGCAGGCCGGCTAGCAATTTTCTTTAGCGGAAGCGGCGGTCTGATGAATTTTGATATTTTGTAAGGAAAGCTAACTTCTCTGGGTGTTTTTCCTTCTCTTTCTAAATTATCGCTTTTTGTGTGCAAACTAATCGAAAGTTTCATGTGTTTTAAATTCATCACGTAGGATTTCAATTGTGGACGTTTTTCGTAACGATTTTGAATTCTACGATGAACATATGCACACCTCAAAGGCTCAAAGAATATACATTTCGCTAGTGAAGGTTCATGCTCAACACAAAGGTAGCTAGAAGAAATGAACAATCTAAAGCATACAGATAGTCGCATCTCCGATACATATACATGCAGTACAAGAACATACAAAGGGTGTGGACACTGGACAGGCAAGCAGGCACGGGCGCACGGCGGGCTGGTGGATGGTGGGCATGGTGGAGGATCACCTGGCTACGGCGCCGCCGCCGGGGGCGTGCGTGGCGGCCTGGAGCACGCCGTCGCGTACCTGCGCGGCGACGTCGTGCACGGCAGCGGGGCCGTGCGGGATGAACACGGTGGCGGCGCGCGACGTGCCGCCGATGTCCCTGATGGTGTCGAAGTACTGCGTGGCGAGGACCATGTCCATGACGGCCTTCTCGTCGGGCACGAAGCGGCGGAGCCCCTCGACGATGGCCTGCCGCTGTCGCGCGACGCCGACGCCCGCCAGGTACTTGGACTCGGCCTCCCCCTCGGCGCGCTTCACCTGCTGGACCTTCTCGGCCTCGGCGCGCTCCGCCGCCGCCACGCGCCGCCGCGTTGATGTCGTTCATGGCGCGCTTCAGCACCTCGTCGGGCTCGATGTCCACGATGAGCGTCTGCACGATCTCGTAGCCGTACGTGTCCATGGCCTTGGCCAGCTCCTCCTCCACCGCCCGCGCCACCTTCGTTCTTCTGCTCGAACACACCTGGTCCAGGTTCATGTTCGGCACGCTCGCCCGGATCACTGAGATCATTTACTTGCTCTCGGTACACATCATCCATCACAAGAACACACGCATACAGAATGGAAAGAAATATTTGCTCAATCAATTGATCGATTACCGACCGTCGAAGACGTAGGACTGGATCTGCTCCCGGGCGTTGCTGAGGCGGTAGAAGGCGTCGTAGGCCCTGTCGGCCAGGGCGCGGTACTGCACGGAGGCGACGACGGTGACGAAGACGTTGTCCTTGCTCTTGGTCTCGCAGCGGACGTCGAGCTGCTGGACGCGGAGGGAGAGGTAGCCGGCGACCCTCCGGCCGACGCACCAGGCATACCACTTTGCCCAATAAAGCAAGTACTTCTATTTAGCCCCTCTCGAAAAGCTCCAAGAAAGAGTTTTTTTTTATCTCGCAGAACCACATACGAGTTTCTAAAAGAGATGCTTTAAAAATGTTATGTTTGGTCTTTATTTTTGGTTTATCTCGCAGTACTTTATGTTTCTCGAAATTTTATCTCGCAGTACTTTATGTTTGGTTTTTGTTTTAAACTTGCAAATGATATTGCCTGTGGAACTGGTTCTCAGGGTGGATGACTAGGTCACAGCGTCATATACTCATATGTTGTAGTTAGTGGCAGATGATAGAATAAAATTAAGGTGCGGAGAAGCTAATAGAACACGCAATTAAGTAAGATGCAAAATCAAAGTGGTATATACACATGCAATTCGCTACCAAGTGCCAACTACTCCCTCCGTCCCAAATTATAGGTCGTTTTGACTTTATTAGATTCATAAACTTTATTATGCACTTAGACATACCCTATGTCTAGATGCATAATAATATCTATGTATCTAGAAAAGTCAAAACGACCTATAATTTGAAACGGAGGGAGTACATATATAACATATATATGGAAATGATCTAGCATAGAACATAGCTAAATTAGTTGCAGCACATACCTCTCATTTTGGGCTTGGCCTTGCCATTCCGATCCGTCTTCAGTGGTCGTCCTGCACCCCTGCTTATGCAGCACACATAAACGTTGACATAACACACACCATTACTATTGTGTATTGTTAGAAAACTAGACATATTTTAATTCCAAAAATTAACAAATTAATCATGATAAACTGTAGTGATCTTATGACAACATGATATGTGCATGCGTTCAAGTTTGATCTCCTATTAAACAAGAACATAAGAACCAGAAAAAGTTCAGAATGAACCCTGGGGCGGATCCGTTGCCGGGGACATTGGATGCGTAGTCATCAACTGGTTCAGGCATGCTAAACGGTTGACCTTGCTTGAAGTAGCCGTACGAAGCAGATGCATGGAGATGTCCACAGTGCAGTCCCCGTGAACGACCTTTCTGGATGTAGCAGAAAGTGTCGTACAGCGGTCTTCTGTAAGTAGTCGTACAACGAACAGTCGCGTAGTCATAAACTCCCTAAAAATCTTGTTTGCACACCTATCCCGAGCAGGATCACGAAGGCGGGGAGGTTCCGGAGGCTTACTCACGCAAACCCATGTGCGCGTAGAGCTTTGCGCTGGATGAAGAGTAACAACAGCATCAAAACAATGGAGGGAGAAGAGAGATCTCCTAAGCAGGAGTATTTGAGAGCGTTCAGGTATTTTCGCACGTGTAAGAATAAGAGGAGATGCCTCTCTTATATAGGTTACAAGAGGTGAGGTTTATCGAATCTGGACATCATAATATGATGAAAGTTACTAGTAATTGACGGGATTGACGGGATAATGGTCATCAAGCATTAGTAACTTTCAGCACTTTATTGGTTGTTTTAATTGAGTGAGTCAATTCTCATAAACAACAATAATCACCTCTCCTCAACTTCCTATACAAAATTGATCAATTAGTAACTCTTAGCATTTATCGTGGGGTTTTTAATTCTTATTTGATTAATTAAAATAAATAGGTCTAACCTAATTAATCTAACATGTATTGTGTATCCAACACTAGTTGAACGAGGCACACAATGACAAAAGCACCGAAACATTAACCTTGCTGGAGCTTAATATCAGATAGTGTGTCCTGCACAGCTGGACTGAAACTGGTTCCGAAGATTTCCCACCACGTTGCTTAGGGGCTCTTTGCGCATGTTATGGGCCTGTTGTGGGCTTGTGGCCTGCCTTGCCACAAGCCCGGAAGCGGCACATTCGCGATGGGTTTCTTGGGCAGCCCATGGCGTCCGGAGTCCGTGATCCGTGAGTAGCTTAGCTTCACCTGTCGGTTGTCGCTCTCTCTCGCTCTGCCATGGCGCCGTCACCAACCGCGCATTTCTCGCTCAGCAACCACAGTCACAGTGGATTACTAGGTTGCCGCCACTGCCAGCTCCTGACCGAGTGTAGTGAACATTTCTTTTTTTTAGATGCTCTAGTGTATTGAGCACGACCGGTTGCATCGCATTGCATAAACATCACCACAGCATCAACCAAACGAACTGTAAATGTCACAGGTAATGGAAGCCATAACCGTGCACGATTACGAATTTACGATCCGGCAAATGTGTACCAGCACCTGAAAGCGAGCTCTGTCACCCCCATCAATGGCACATGCATGTGCCTTAGCCGAGCATGAGCAGATGAGCTGCTGCCATCAAGCACGCATTATGGAAATATGATGGCGACGACCGACTCCGCCGCCGATGATCTTTCATCCGTTGCCTCCTTTTTACCTTTTTCTCCACATGGCAACTAATTACAAAGCGACCGACAGTTTGAATAAACAGATCAGAGAGCTAAGCATCTGCTGCCTGATCATTGTTTGAGAGACGACCAAAACCCTGTTTAATCCCACCTTCCGGGTCAAGGTATCAAGAGTTTTTGTAAACATAGGACAGCTAAAATCTAGGCAATAACAAGAAAAACTTTTCACACCACCAATCGTCGTCGCTGCTTTATCCACAGCTTAGGGAGCTGAGATGCCATGGATGGTACAGCACGGCAGGTCCCATCAATCTTCCAGTTCTGGATGGAACGCAGGTCTTGAAATCGATCATGGTGGCAAGATAAGCACCATGAGTTTCACTGCCTCTTGCCATCAGGCCTTGGGGACTGGCGGTACGGGGAAGCATGCGGACCATATGAGAGGCTTCTTAGTGGCTGCTGCCCGTTCCGTGCAAAGGTGCTCTGCGCCTTCATGCTTTGACTGCCTTGTGGGCTGGCAAGGGCTGTGCGCCGCTCATGTTGCATGGACTGGAAGAAGTAGGAAGTGCTGGCCATGTCCTTGAGGTTCTGGAGAGGCTTCAGGACCTCCACCACTTGGCTCATCAGAGGCCTGGCCTTGGGGTCACGGCTGAGGCAGGCGTGGGCCAGCTGAGCCGTCTTCTGAGCGCCTTTTATCGAGAAGTTCCCATCCAAATGGGGATCTACAAGCTTGTAAAATCGGCGTCGTTCCCCGAGATAGGGCCGCGCCCATTCAACTAGGTTATGTTCCCCATTTGGTCTGTTCTTGTCCATTGACCTTCTACCGGTCATCATCTCTAGTAGCACCACACCAAAGCTATATACGTCACTCTTTGATGTCAGATGACCTGGACGAGAAACAAACTTATAAGCAGTAGGAAATACAAAGAAAATTTATAGGCGCCTAAACAATAGAATCTAGCCTAACTAGCAGCTAAAAATAAAAAGGAACAACTTCAGTCTAGCGCAAACATATGTGCATGTGTCACACACAAAATTTTAGTGTGTCGCACACATAACTTCAGTGTATTAGAACGCATTCAAGCTTGCAACACATGCAGACACACACAGACACAACTTCAGCCTGCCACGCACACATGCACACTCATGCTTGCCTTTGTGTGCCATACACAACTTCAGTCTACCATGCTTGCCACAACTTCAGTCTACCATGCTTGCCTGTCTGTGCAATACACATCTTCAGTCTACCCTGCACACACGCACATACGAAAGCACATGTGCATGTGTTCAGGTTTTTACTGAAGCTATGTGTGTGCGCGCGCGTGCGCACATGTCCATGTCTGTGTTGTGTGTCACACACACAACTTCAGTGCACACATGTCCATGTGTCACACACACAAGTTCAGACCTATGGAATAGAATGCATTTAAGTTTACAGCAGTTTAGCACATTATTTTGACAAAATATATAGTTGGCTGACATGTTTTACAAAACAACAGATACCACATGAAAAAGTTACTGCAACTTTGAAGATAGATTAAGCAATATTACAATTGATCAACGCACCTGT
Organism: Setaria italica; assembly: GCF_000263155.2. Classification (NCBI taxonomy): domain Eukaryota; kingdom Viridiplantae; phylum Streptophyta; class Magnoliopsida; order Poales; family Poaceae; genus Setaria; species Setaria italica. The sequence continues at coordinate 31,709,124 of NC_028454.1, read as the reverse complement.
CATTACATATTCAGGTGCAGCATATCCATAGGTTCCCATGACTCTAGTTGATACATGAGTCTTATCACCCTCAGGACCATCTTTAGCAAGTCCAAAATCAGAGAGTTTCGCGTTATAGTCCTGAAAGAGCATGTTTAAGAAATAGGCAAATGCAATTGTATGAGCGAATATTTATTAGCCAACATTTCAATATAATTGCTTACCGCATCTAAAAGAATATTGGATGTTTTGAAATCCCGATATATTACTGGTCTTTCGGCTTCTTCATGAAGAAAAGCAAGGCCTTTGGCAGCACCAAGAGCAATTTTCATTCTAATAGCCCATGGGAGAGGCAACGACTCTATTCAGTACAAAATTGCACAAAAGAAATGTTATTAAATGGGTATCCGATGGTTCAAGACAGAATTATCACAAAACAAATCAGCTTAACGTTGCTCAAATTTGTGCACATAAACATATCTTCTTAGCTAAATAGCAGCCAACGAAAATTCATCCGTAAGAGGGAACTAGTGGAAAGTCGAACCCTAACCTATTTCTGAGAGACAATGGAAAATGGGAAACATGTAAGACCACCTACAGCCCTTATTGATGTTTAAAGTGTAAAACAAAGCACAAGGTGAGAAACAACATAAACACACCTAAGTCACTTCCTCATGAATTCTTATATATCAACCAAGATCCAAATGCTAGTACATGCTACAAAAAGACTATTACATATAATCCACTGGCCAATAAAATTACTCACAAATAGTGTGGAAAGTTCATTACAAACAATCCACTGGTCAGTTAAAGTGCATGTGCCACTTATGTTGACCAAAACCAAAGTGCTCATGCCACAAGTGTTAACCAAAACAAAAGTGCTTGTGCCACATGTTAAAAGTATTGCACAATTGATATCACCACACAACAGAAATGTTAGCAACTTAGCATGGCTTAACCAATAGAAAGGACAAATAGATAACAGAGCAAATATGTACATAAAACTAATAAAGGTCAGATTAAAAGATACTTACTTCTAAAAAGATGATTCTCCAAACTTCCACGGGGCATAAATTCATATACGAGCAACCTCTGGTCATCTTCAATGCAGTAACCGACCAATTTCACTAGGTGTGGATGCTGAAGGTTTCCAAGAAAATCAACTTCTGCCTGTGAACAGACAATGATAATTTGCTTAATAATGCATTAACAGACAACTGAACGATGTTTTCTTCAACACCGTATACCAAGGAAAGACAAAACATACCACCCACTCTTTATGCCCCTGAAGCCCATCATGGTTGAGTGTCTTGACAGCAACAGTCAATCCAGTGCCTGGCTTAACAGGAGCAGTTCCATTCTCCTCAATCCACCCTTTAAAGACACAGCCAAAACCTCCCTCACCAAGAAGACTCTCAGGTCGGAAGTTTCTCGTGGCACACTTCAGTTCATTAAAAGTAAATCTACGCAGTTGGAAAGCTAGTTTAAGCTCCTCTCCAACTATGGAAGAAGGTGAGATACTTCCGGTGTTACTGGTTGTTGTGGAACAAGAGGCTGGTGGGACTGATTGGTCTTGGCAGTCTTTGCAGCCATCAATCGCTGGTTTGCTTTCTGCACATGTAGATATAGTATCCATTAGGTGATAAACCCCTCACATAATTTAAACATGACAATGATGAGTAAGAGCACGGTTGCTCTGGAAACTTTTACTGTCTAATAAAAACTTCAACTCATAAACCTGAGGATCTGAATCCATATCACCAGGCCCAAAGTCCAAATGGAGTACAAATAGTTAATAGTAACAAAATGAACACCCACATTTTTCATCAACAAACAAGCAAGTCTGGAATGAGTTAACCCCATGCACAATTCAAGAGTAAGATTCTGCATTCCATTTTTTGCATTGGACACCATGGCATGTTTTAAGTTTTCTGTCCTCAGCTTGGACTTGATGGATTCCATATGCATAGCTATCAACATTGCTTGCTGAAGAATGATTTAATGTTGTTACATTACATCTGATATTTGAGTTAGTGTAACATAAACTGTTTGATGTGTCTCAGTACAAACTACTAAGCTTATGGCCTAACGAAACAATGAGAGCACCTGCTAATTTAAGTTTCCCATCCATGACCAAGGTATCCACCTTGAGAGTTTCACTTGTCACTCCAGTCAAAGGCATTCATTTGTCCACATTCCAAATGCGCTCAACTGTAACGGAAATTGTTCACTCCTGTCAGAAAAGGGCTCCTGTCTATTTGATTACATTTACGGCCAAACAAGTGCCCGCAAATGCAACCAATTGTACACATCTACGAACAAACGAACCAAAAAAGGACAGATGTTACATTTAACCCAATTCAAGCATTCCGCGCGCTCCCACCAACATCAACCCAGCTTTCAGCAACCAACAAGGTCTACTCTCGCAGGAGCCCCACCTCACGCCTATCGACCCATGCCCATCAATGGCAGCACACCAGCTCATAGACAAGAGCACACAGCAGGCAGCACATATCACATCATCTTATCTACCAAGTAGCAAAAGCAAAACAGAACCATATCATCCGGGCAACCCACCCGACACCAACCACTCTGTCCAGCTCTCAGCGTCACACGGTTAAGTTGTACCACCCACCAGAGACATTAGTGCTCACCAACACACATCCAATTCCAATCATGCAATCCCATGGTCCCATCGACATCAACTCAACCCAGAAAGAAATTGGCAAGACAAGCCATGCGTCCACCATCTCTCTCGGAACTCCGAATCGCTCGTGCAGAATTCCGTGGCCGCCACCGTGCACACAGGCAGGCAAGCAAGCATGCCGCGGTAGCTTGCGAGAGTGGAACGAAGCAGGAGACCTAAGCGACCGAGCGAGCACGGGGAAGCTGAGAGGAAACAAGAGCATTTTCCTTACCCCCGCCGCCGCCGCTGGTGGAGGAGTCGACCTTGGCGCGCGACGACATGCAGCCGCGGAGGCGCGGGAAGCGGATCCAGCATCCGGTCACCGGCGCCGCGTCCTCCACCACCACCGCCGCCGCCTTAGCCTTAGCCTTCCCCGTCCCCTTCCGCTTCCCGTCCTTCTCCCCGCGCCGCTTCCCCTCCTGCTGCCTCCCCATCGCCTCACTCCCCCTCCTCCAGAACCAAGCAAACACCCGCAGGCCGCAGCGTCCCCCCACACCGAGATAGGCCCTCTCGTCAGCGCGGCGGAATGGGAAGCCGCCGCCCGCGGCCCCTGGCGGCGAGCGCGTGGGCAGGCATTGCGCGGCGCGGCGAGCGGAGCGGGGCGGGGATGGAATGGAGTGGAAGCGAGTGTGAAGTGGGGAGCGGGTAGGGGAAAAGGGGGAGGATTCGGGCAGGCCGGGCAGGGGCGTGGGAATTTGGCACGGACTGAACGGGACGGGACTAGACTGCCTGCGTGAAGGACGCAGAAGAGAGCGGCCGTTTTGGCGTTTTTGCAGAACGGACCCCTCTAGAGTCTCCGTATTTCCCTGCGAAATGACTGCTACCGGTGGGTGTTTGTATACTTCGAATATGGCATGTATCATTTGGCATCGACTGGCGGTGCCATGGTGCCATTTTTGCAAAAAAATAGTTAGAGGAAGGCACCAAGAGTTTTCATAAGATGAATACTCAGGGTTATGCTTCTTTTACCGCCAATAGGAACCTCTTACACGAGAGATGGTGATGCACAAACGAAGGCATTTAGGCCATGTTCAAGATTTTGCGTACAAGGATCTGAAATAGAGAATGGAGAGACTATGGATTCCATACGCTGTAAAAGTTGAGGATGTATAAAGATTTGAAGAGGCACACCTCATTCACTGAATAAGTGCTCTTGGACGATTTTCTTTTCATTTCCCCTCTCATGACGCTTTTCTACGAGGCATTTATATGAGAGGTAGGAGAAAATCATGTAGTGTGTCAATATTATCCAAATATGGAGGTGCTAATGTATAGCATCTTCAAGTTCCAAGAATCCAACGCCACGTAGGATATAACAAATGTCCCATCATCCTTTCAGATGTAGCTGTTGGTGTGTCCTTGTGTGATATCTACCCAATATACTTTTAAGAACACAACATTATGAGTCTGATTGGTTGTCTTCCCTAGCAAGCTAGACTCGCACTAGGGAGCCAGGCCCTGCGGGTGCAAATGCTTCATATTTGGTTGCTTGCTCCATTCCAGCCAGGCCACAGGGAGATATTGATTGGTTGCATGAATGCATACAGAATTCAAATTGGAGATGCAAGATGAGTTTGTTTGGTTGCCTGAATGCATCATGTTCCAGTTACCTCTTGAATGCATAGGGTGATGTTACCAGCAGCATGTCCATGAGGTAAAATAACAGTTTGTCACAAGTCTAACATTACATACATTTCCAAAGTAAAAACACAATTATTATAGCTTGAACTAAAATTACTGCAGCTTCTAATAACAACGTGACATCTTTAAAATCTCAAGAAACCTTCTTCCCCTTAGGTTTAGCTGTAGGAGGTACCTCTTTTGCTTCAAATTTTCTACCATAAAATGCTGCCATGGCTTCTTCTTTTGTCTTGTATGTTTTTTAGCACACTCCCCTGAAGCCGCTGACTTGATCATGGCAAGCCTCCCAGCTGGAGAAAACTCCAGTTTGGCGGCCAACAGTTACCACATACCATGACATATCTGGACAGTAAAGAGAGAAAACACAGTATCATTGACCAAATAAGAAGTTGAGAATACTATAGTTTGTTCAACCTAGGTTCATTGGCAATGGACACATGAAACCAATTTGAGATGTAATCAGCAAGCAAAAGGAGCATGGTTGACAACAATGTCAAATGGTGAACATATACCATCATCGGCAAAGGACATATATGCTCAGAAAATGTAACATATAGCATCATTGGCAAATGATATATATGCTCAGAAAAATCACAGCATGAATGGCAAAGAATATATACTCAATTAACCTAACAAATCATTAGTAATGGGCATATGCTCAGAACAGGAATATCACATTTTAGCATAACAAGATAAACACATCACGAGTAATGGGCACATACTTAGAATTAATAGTAGCATGACCAGATCATCATGATATCACATCTATCATCAAGGTTGATCCATGAAAGTGTCTCATGCACCTCAGTTACAAGTCTAGGTTCAATAGATTATACAAAAGCAGTTATAGTTTCATGTATAGTCAATTACTAACTATAAGCAATAGTTAGCAAATGAGAGGAGCAAGTTAGCTATGCAAAAGAATGCATGATCAGATCAGCTGCACAAGTGAGTGCATGATTAGATCAACTGCACAAGTCAAGAGGTGCTATGCACAAAAGAAGCCACCACCAGGCTATCATCCTCGCTGCACCAGGAGAAGGCACCATCAGGTCAGTAACTGCACAAAATAAACCACTAGGAGAGGAGCTGCCCCACTGCACAAAAGTTGGATCAACCAGCACTAGACCATCACCCTCTAATTGTAGTAGTTCTTGGCTAAGAAGGTCCTCATCCATAGCACACGGTGAAGACAATCTCAACCTCCTAAGTGGGTTTTGGTGAATTAATGACACAAGCTTAAGTGTCTAATGAACTTTCAAGTGCATGAGCAGGTTTAAAATTATTGGTGGACATATAGCACTTGTGGATGACCCTCAAAAAAGGAAATGAATGAGTATAAGGTATACCTTGAAGACTAAATTTATTTTCGATTTGAATTTGAGTATAGGAATGTCGCACTATCAAGAATGATGCGTAATCATGGTCTTTACGTTGAAAAAGATGCTCAAGATGACCTAACCAACCTATGAGAGACACCTTTGCACCTGCACTTTACATGGGTATATTTAGAATGGTGCTAACTTGAGAGTTCCGGAGTTTTTCTGGAAGATGTTTCGGAATAGTTCGAAAGTTCCGTAATTTCTGAAACTTAACGTCCCAACGGCTAGTTTCAGGGTGAAGGGGTATAAATACCCTCTCACCCCCTCCCACAGTTACTCTCTTGACCTAACTTCATGCTGAGCTTCAGAAAAGCATTCAAGTCCCCTTGTTTACTCCCCTTTGGCTTTGTTGGTGAGATTTGGTGGGGATTTGAGGAGGGATTCAAGGGAAGGGCAAGAGAGAGTGCTAGTGAGCTGATTTTTCATCTCTTGAGCACCTTGTTCTTCGTCAAGCCGGTGATTTCATGATTGTTACTTTTGGAGCTTCAAGCTTCTAGCCGGCTAGGCGTTGCTCTTGCCCGTGGAGCATCCAAGCTTGTGGCTGCCTACGGGAAGTTTATATTACCCCGATGATTGAGTAAGTGACTCTAGCTCAATCTTTGTGGTCGCTAGAGTGAGGAAAGTGGTTTAGGTGTGAAAAGCCCACCCTTTGTGGGTTCCTCAACGGAGACGTAAGGTTCAAGTGTGGAGCTGAACTCTGGTAAATAAATTCTCATGTCTCTTGTGCTTGTTGTTTTTCATTTCGTTCATATTCAAGCATAGACATATTTCTAGAGTTTGTGCTCGATCTACTTTTCTAGAAGGTTGCTTGTTGTTCTATTTTGACCCTGAAGCCTAGAATACCCGGTGAGATTAGAAAAGAAGATAAAGTAATGAAATTCATGAATTTAATTAACTTTGTTCAGCCCAACACACTTTGATATGCCCCCTTGTAGTGCTCCTCCTCCAAAGTGATCATGAAGTTATCCTCATCCTACAAAGCACCACTAAGTTTTCTAAGCTTGGTCACCCTAATCCATCTCTGCTCCACTTCCACTTGCGCAGATGGTTGTAAACCTGGGTGCTAGTCACCTCATTGCCTGAAAACTCATGCAGATTCTTAGCCACTTTGTTCAAGTGCACCTTTTGGAAACCTTTGTCAGTTCTCACTCCAGTGGAGATCAGCTGTCACATGCGGCGTAGCACAAATCCTGACATCACATTGGTCCACCTCATTGCAGCCCTAGACTGCTGCCCAGCACCACCAGCAGCCTGGCCACCAGCACCAGCGGCGGCCTGGCCACCAGCAATAGGCTGGGTAGCAGCTTCGGCAGCCTCAAGCTCCTCAATCAAGTCAAACTGAACATTCTCTTATGCCATCTCCTAATGCATAAAGTACTCATCATTGCATAATGCCTATGGCCTCAGGTTAAAATAAATTAAAGCATAAAGTATTCATCATTGCATAATGTCCAATGCTTAGGTATATATAAATAAAAGTAATTAATCCTCACAGTATAATGTCCAATGTCTCAGGTATATGTAAATAAAAACAATTAATCATCACCGCAACTTGTCCCATACCCTTGTACATGCTTTTATCTCGCTTAATCTCAGAATGGGAAAGCGAAATATATCGAGGTGCCAAGGTCCCTTCTGCAACTTGACACCGAGCTCCTCCGCATATGATGGGTACGGCCTCAGATCCACTGTCCAACTCGCATCCAACGGATGCGACCGCGTCCACGCAGGAGCTCCCGTGGGCCGTCGGACAAGTACCCGCGCTGCCCGTTCACGCTCGCGCCGCTGTGCGGCCTTGTCTTGTCCCCCGCGCTATCAGGAAAAAAATTTCTCACAGGTCCCAAACGACAGCGCCGCAATCGGCGTCGTCACCACCGACAAGCGGGGCCAGAAAGGCAGGGGCCCGCGTGGCAGTCACGGCGTTCGCGTGCCTGCCTCTGGCGTGGGCCCCAGCGGCTGAGTACGTGCAGGTAGCCGTAACAAAAGGGGGTGAGCAGAAAAAGGAAATACTGTGCGGCTACGGCTACTGGTCCTTGTCTGAAAAGGAGCACTTGGACGTTGGACCTTGAAGCAGTCAAAGCGGAGGCCTTTTTGCTTCTTGTGTCTGGGTTTGGATAGGATCTGCTAGGTTTGAGTTAGGCACCGGTGGTTTGTTGCTACCTAATTTTGTGACTTTTGAGTGTTCATGCTTGTGGCTAATGAAATCTTGTATGTCCGTGGGGAATATAAAAATTGATCATGGCATGTGTTGATTGAGAGGTACTGAAATGCTTGGAATGTGCGAATATAATGTGTACGCATTCTCTTGTTTTTAAGCGAAGGAGTATGAACTTTGCTCACTCATGATTAAAGTATCATGCATAGTTAGTTTACCCATTAATACAAGTTCAGTGTTTTCGGATGTTATGACATCTAATGGCCTGCTCGTTTCAGCTTGTCCGATTGCCTACAGCTTTTGCTGGCTACGTGCAGTTGCTGTGGCTGCTGTAGTCGTAGGGGCTGTACCGAGCAGGCTAAAGTAACTAATTTTTTTTATAACCAATGCTTTTTTTATAACAAGGATTTTCTTATGCGAATGATCACGACAAAATGTCTATTTTTCGCTTTTTAAAAGGAGCATAGACACCATGGTTGAAATAAAGCATCTATAAAGAATGACACCGGTAGCTTCAGAACTCTGCTTCGTCTGAACAAGGTTAAGAATGTCGAGCTGAGCGGCTAATGGATGTCGCGATGTTGCAAGCTTATGTCGTAAAGACTAGTAAACAATTGCTCGTTGCAGAGCGTTAGAACGGTCAACGAATGGTCTGGTTTTCTTATCTGTTCTTTTGGAGATTGTCAATGGCGGGCAGCAAAGTTAGGTAACCGAATAATGCACTGGGGTGGACTTTGTCGCGCGCAGAGAATCTCTCTGACTCATGGAATTATGCAAAGGATGTTGTGAACCTTGGTCTGGCACTGACAGCAGCGTCGACAAACATGGGACCCAGCTAGAAAAGGAAAGAGAAAATGTTAAATCTAAAATAGGATTTTTTATTTTGAAAAGGAAAAAATGTTAGTCCTCTTGCACGAGATACAGGGAAACGAGCAAAGCGATTCGCTGCCTGACGAGTCGGACGAATACGTTCTACAGTACTCCCGACATGTCTGACAAGTTAGAATCCAACACACATACAGGGCAACGGAGTAGTATTAAAAAACGGAATCGGATACGCTGTACGTACGCAGGTATACGGTGCCGGTGCGGACGAGATCGGTCGGGTGATTCGAGTTCGACGTGCACCACCCGACCGACCAATCTCGCGCGCCGCGCCGCCGCCTCGCGCGATCCAGCTTGTCCTCCGGCTCCGCGCACGCCGGCGCGGCGAGATGGGCGAGCGCAAGGTGATAAACAAATACTACCCGCACGACTTCGACCCATCCAAGATCCCGCGGCGGCGGCGGCCCAAGAACGAGCAGATCAAGGTGCGCATGATGCTCCCCATGAGCATCCAATGTGACACCTGTGGAACATACATCTACAAGGGCACCAAGCTCAACTCCAGAAAGGAGGATGTCGTCGGAGAGGTAGGCAACTCACCCAGACCTAGTTTTTTTTTTTACTTACCTAGTACCAGGCACAGTCGCTGATTGGAGTCGCTCTGTGCTCTTGTTGGTGCTCTCGTTAGGCGCAGATTGTTGGATCCCTCGCCATTTGTTACGACCTTAGGACCAGGCAGCAATGCTAATATTTGTTACCCTTGGGTGATAGACCTCTGTGGCTCGTTAGTTTCATGCTGTCTGGTAAGCAAATGTTTTGCCGCCCAGCATATCCACATGATTTTTTTTAATATGAAGTCATTGTGGTAGTTGTTGATCCACTGTATGTTTTGTTAGTATTGTCTTGGGACCTATACGAAATGGCTGCCTAAAAAACTAGCGTAATTGAGAAATTGATGACAAGAAATTCGGTTTTGGTACTATGGATGATTCGAACACAGCAACAGGGTATTTAGTACTCTACATACTTGGGTTACAGACTTAGCACTATTAGAGTGATTCGGTGTTACTTCTACATACCATTGCTTGCTTCAGCAGTACAAGCGAGCAGAACAGAGGATGTACTGAAATTATTGCTATCGTATGACTAAAATTATTGATAAAATGATGATTTAATGTTGCTTTCACAATTAGTTACATGTTTTGTTATATTGGCTACGATTATATTGAAGCGGGTATGGTACCCTCACCCGATGGGTGGTGGGTGTTGAGGAATTTAAGACCTGAGTTGGGTGATGGGTATGGGTGGTGGGGTGTTTTGCCTATCATGGGTGTGGGTACGGGGAGACATTACCCGATGGGTATGTACCTGTTGCCATCCCTACGCTCGAGTAGAGATGGGGTGACGCTGGGGCAGCGTGCTCTGGTGACGTGGGACCGGCGGACTCAGCGTTGGCGCCTGGGCTCGGAGGACACGGGGTTGCTACTGCCCGGCAAATCGCCGGAGTGCCACGAGCGGAGCTCAGCAATCTCCAGGTATACGTGTGGGATTGACGCGGGAACACCACTCACACGTGAAGAGGCAGGGCGCGGCACGGGAAGAGGCAGAATCAGCGCTTTGGAGAGCCGGGGAGACTCTCCACAAGTGGAGAGCGAACCCAGCGAGTTTGGAGAACGGAAGTTTTAGAGACCGGTTTGGAGAAGCCGTTGGAGGGGGGATTTTTCTCAAATTCTCCAAAAATGGAGATAGAGAGCTGAATAGAGATACTTTTGGAGATGCTCTTACAAGAAAAGTTAGAAAATAGATTCTCTAGCCCTACAGTATAGATCCTTCTGCTTGTACTATTCACAGACATCACAATGTACATGCTTACATGAAGTCTGAATTCTGAAATATCAAAAGCTGGCATCCATTTCAAACTCCCATTGGTCTCCAAGTTCCTTGTTCTGTCTTCTAGTTTTAATTTTACAGTAGTTCAAAGAGTTTACGCATGCCGGTTTATGTCATAATTTTTATGTAAATCCCCATCTTTAACAGTGCACTGCCTGTTTTCTAGGTTGTGCAGTGTTGATAGGTTTACTGTTTTACGTGCTATGCCTTCATAGAGCGGGAGATTCTACTATCGTGGCATTAACCTGTCATGTTGCATATAGACTGCAGTTCTTCTTTGTGTTTAGCGCATGCTTCTTTCATTTAGCTAAGCATAATAGCCTCTACATAGGAATCTTTGTGCTTTTGAATTTATAACCATAAGGTCTTCACTATATGGCCCGGCATAATCTTTTATTTGGTTGTCTGTTGTCTTGGAACTGCAGAATTTCATGTCCATATCAACTAGTGTGTATTTGGGTTACAGGTCGTATGCTAACTCAAGCTAATGTTGTTCCTCTCAATTGGGCGCAGATGTACTTGGGAATACAAATATTCAGGTTTTACTTCAAGTGCACTAAGTGCTCTGCTGAGATCACTTTCAAAACAGATCCTCAGAATTCTGACTACACAGTGGAATCGGGGGCTAGTCGAAATTTTGAACCTTGGCGTGAACAGGATGAGGTAAATGATTTTGTGGCATATTCTAAGGTCGACTTCTATGTTTCAAGCAGTATGATCTTTAATTTGGTCACCGTGATTCGTATTCTTATGTTCAGGCAGCAGACAAAGAAAAGAGGAAGCGAGATGCTGAGGAGATGGGTGATGCAATGAAAGCGTTAGAGAATAGAGCAATGGATTCAAAGCAGGATATGGACATACTTGCTGCTTTAGAAGAGATGCGCTCCATGAAGGTTGGATCTAGTTCTAGGCCACTAGCTGTTGTATTGGAGGGCTTATTTCATGAGATTTGATGATTGCTGATATTGTTTTCTTGTGCTGTCTACAGTCTAGACATGCTGGTGTCTCTGTTGACCAGATGCTTGAAATTTTGAAGCGTTCAGCTCATGAGAAGGTAAGACCTTAGAAACATTGTTTGCTTTATCATGTTTTTTTAAATGTTTGAAATAGAACATTTCTCTTTTTGGTTATTTAGAGTTACTTGGTATGGTCAATGCCATTTTCCTTTGTGATTCCCTTTCTTAACATTGGTATTCTTTGTTGAAATGACAGGAGGAAAAAGCAATTGCAGAGCTTGACGAAGAAGATGAAGAACTTACCAAGTCAATCACTTTGCGAGTAATCCTCTCTCTCTCTATCACAATGCTCATTAATGCCTTCTCGTATAACTTGTGCATAGAGGGTGGTATCTTTTGAAACTACAGTTTTTTAAGTGTTTTCTATGATAACATCACCTTTTAACTTGTGATCCTATTGCTAAATGTAGAACTCCGGATTCTATGTAAAGAGGATAGAAGATGACGACGAAGACAACAATGACGATTTGGTCCCAGGCCAATCGAGTAGAACAGGAAAGGTATTTATTGGTTTTTCCCTTTTTTTTGTTTTCGTTGCTATTCTGTTTTGTGGTTCTGTATCCCAACTCATCAGTTAGAGTAATTGCATTTCCTGAAAATATATATTATGTACCATTAATTTATACTTAATTACTTGTAACCCAAAGTGTCATTTTATCACTCCCTTGTGGCTATTTATTTTTTGTTATCATCAATCGTGTATCACCCTTCTTGCAGCTTTACATATTTTTTTTTTAAAAATACTAGCAGATAATCATGTTAAATTTATAACCCGAAACACTGTCCTGTGTAGGGTTTCTAGAATATCTGGTTTCCTTTAGGTTAATAAGGAAATTGTTGGAGCTAAAAATTAAAAACGGAGAGATCCTTTGAAGAGATACAATGATAAGAGTAAAATTTTGTTGTTGAGCAATGCACAATATGCAAATTGTAGCCAACATTGGCATACAGGTTAATTGATGGTGCTGTGAAGTAGCCTATCAGTGTATGCTTCATTGAAAAATATTATGCACTTCAGTTATCAAGATTATGTCAATCACTTTTGTGTCTTGCCATAAATGTATTTTTTAATATATTTTTCGTATGAAATCTCTTGAATTTGTTTTCTTGGTTGGCTAATATTATAATTTTTTTGCAGATCGATTGTTCTTCTGAATCAGTGACAAAGCCAACAGATGTTCTAAGCAAAGCTAATGGATCGGAGGGTGTCAATAAAGAAGGTAAGCACTAGGCAGATTTATTGTTAATATTTTCTATATAGTTAAATCAGTCTACATGAAGCCCATAGAGTCCCATATTTGAGGATTTTTGTTCAGTGTTCTTATTGAATGGAGAATTGAAACTGGGATACTTCTATTAATCACTCTTGCACCTCACTAATTCATTCTACTGACAAATTGTGATTAACATGAGAGCTTTTGGTACAGGATTCTAAATTTTTTTTTCTGGAGAACTGTGACACGTCTTACCATTTTACATATCTAACCTGTAGTGTCATATTATGTGCTTCGGCAACTTGTTTTGGCCATGACAACCATCATTCCAAATTGTTAATGTAAAACTTGCTTATTTTGCATTTCACGGCAAATTTACCTGCATTGTTTTTCTCCTTACCTTGTTACAGTTTTGATTTTTGAAAACAAATGACATTCTTGCTCGCCCCATCTAGCTTTGCGAGATATTTTTTATGTGCTAACTTACCGTTGGGCATGCATTGCAGGGAGCAAGAGCTGGATGCCCAAATTTATAGTAAAACCAAAGTCTGCTGGTGCAGATCCTAAGAGGCAGAAGACTGAATCAACAGCTGTCCAAGACAATGGCAAAGCACCAGTAGGAGATCAAAAGAGTGAACCTGCAATGCAAACCAATGTTCTCCAGTCCCTTTGCCAGAACTACGATAGCGATGATAGTGAGTGAGGACAGCCCTTGAAGCCACAGTAGTACTGATCGTCAATACTGTAACAATATTGCACCCGAGGATAGTTGACAATAGTCGGCAGAGAGCAAGCAGCTGCAGCAGCACGCACCAGCAGGCAGCGGCAGCGGCAGCAGCAGCAGCAGTCATGCACCAGCCGAACAGCGCCCTAGTTCCCTTGTGCTATCATTTGTATAGCTTATGGAAGTCTCACAAATCTGGCAGTCAATGGCTCACCTGCCGCGAGTATTGACTGTTATAAATCTGGAGTGTCCAGATAGAGCTGTGTTGTTATTGGATATCCGAAAACATTACAGTATTTTAAAATTGGTAGTTGCAAAAAGTTCAAAATTAACTCAGGGGTTCGTAGGCCAATCCTTTTAACTTGTTTCCTGTTGCCGCAGCATGCAAAATGTGGATGGAAATGGTTTGTTTGGATGAAAATGCTGCTAGGTAATAGCTGTCTGGGCATCGCTGCCAATCTACTGTTTGTGAATCAAACAGCCGCAAACTTGCCTTGATAGACATTTCCGGGGCTCATACGTGACTTATGAAAGCTGATTAAACTTCATGACTTTAAAACAGACCTCAAATAGAAGTCTATATCAACATTTAACGTACCAGATTCAACTATTTTAAATGGTGGACCAACATTTATAAAAAATAAAAATTCAATATTTTCTAGAATATAGATCAACATTTTGTAGAGCGATACTACATTAAATATTTTATTGCCTATTTCATCCTTTAAAAAAAGATAGAATTAACATTTAAAAAGATCAATATTGGGTTGTTCTTCTTCGGTGACGGCACAAGTCGGCAGCAATGGAGCACGGGCCACGCCGGTAGCATGTGGGACAGCGCGCGGGTGGGGCGGTGTGCGGCGACGAGCAGCAGTGGTGCACACAAAGCACTGATGACGCACGTGCAAGAGAGAGAGGCTGGAGAAGTGAGGTGCATCCAAAGAACGTAGCTATTCGCACGGATCTCCAACACCATAAGCCTAATAAAAAAATAGGTTTTTTAAAGTTATATAGGTTTGCTGACATTTCCCTCCCATATTTTAGGTCTTGCCTAGCTTGACCCGAGCCTGTTGGGATTTAGCTTGCCCACGCTAGCTGCAGGGCTTGGCTGAGTTAGTGAAAACCAAGTCTGAAAAATTTGGACCGTTCGAGCCCGTCTAGATAATTCATTTCATTTATTTTTTTTACTAAAATAGAACGGGTAGTTTGCGTGCTACTGCCCACGGGATGATCATGGGCACAATTTTTCAACCCGACCTGACCTGCAAAATGCTCAAGTCTCACATTTTCATCTCTCTACCTTTTCTTGATGTTTCAAATTCGTTCTTCAACTATAAAAAATAGCCAGTTTAATCCTTAAATTTTTTTTATTTAAGATTCAATTTTATCTCCGATCTAACGTTGCACGCTTACATGGCATGCCAAATGAGCACAGAATAGTGACTAGCATAAGGAAGATAAGCGATTTAGGATCATATGTCTATGATTAAAAGCTTTATGCTTTTGTGTTATTTTGTGCACTCACCTTACCCCAATAACCCATATCTTCATAATACATTGCACATAAGGAATAAATCATGGTTGAAAGAGTTAACTCATGTATAATACCGCACCTTATGGTTCCTATTGATGAGTGAGCACACCAACATAGGATATCACCAACTATGATGTCATATAGGATGGATGGAATTGAGCTCAAATGATAAGTTTGATGACTAGATTCTAGAGATTAATAGTTCAAGGATAAATTTGAACATTATACTAAAATTAAAGGATTTAATTGCAAACTTGCACGCAGCATCATTGGAAAATAACCATTGGGCCTGTTCGCTTCAGCTTATAAGCCGGCTGAAAAGCTGAAACGGCTGATTTATTGTGAGAGGAAAACACTGTTTGGTGGCTGATAAGCCGGCTGAATAATGTGAAGTGAACAGGCCGAATGCTTCGAGCGAGTAAAGTTTACCTGCCTTTGTTTCTGAAATATTCATTTGCCTGCGCTCGTGAAAAATGAACGAAACATGAGAAAATGCAAATAAAGTGATTGCGGGGTTTTTATCCTAAGATGTGCGCAAAACTTCTGCAATTGCCATCGAGTAACACACCTCCGGCCCTCCCACCCACTAAGAAACCGTTCCCTTCCCCGGGCGTCGTTCTCCCGATCGCCGCACGGAGAAACAGACGGAGAGAGAAGGGCATTTGGATTGCCCGCCGGCGCCGGATCCCGCCGCCCGCAGCCAGTTCCCGCCTCCCATCGCCGGATCCTTGCATCTTCCTTCGCATCCCGTCCTCCACCACCGGATCCCGTCTTCTTTCCTGGCGGCGACGGCTCGGCGAACGGCGCCGCTCTTTGCCAGGTGTTCGTCGGGCTCTTCTCCGGCCACCAGCAGCACCAGGTACGCCCCTTCCTCCCCGCTGTGCGAAAACTGACCACGCAAACACTAATGTAAAGCTAGTTGTGTTCGGATCTGATCCAATTACATGAACATGCCACAACTTCGTTTTCTTTCAAAATTTATCGGTGTACACATGTAGACCCGTGTCCTATACTGGATCCGCCCATGCGGTAGTTTTTTTGGACGGATTCTTGTTGTGCTCTCTCTGCTGCTACTCTGAAGTCCAAGCATTATGTTCTCCTATAAGGCTATAAGTCCATTTTGTTGCGGATCTGCTTACTGCGTTGTTCACCGCTGCTGCTCGTGAGCCTTGATCTGGTGATCTTTACTCTCCTGCTTCTGTGTGTAGGGTGGAATAGGGGAGGGCGATAGATCATGGCGGATTTCTCCAAGGTGCGAGGCATATTCTCCTACTTTCGGGTGTACACATTTCCTTTTGTTTGTCCTTATTATTTTCCCCCCCTGAGAATTGCATTTGCAGGCAATGTACATGCATGTTGTTTCTGCTTTTACTGTAGAATTATATTTTGATACACCGACGGTGGGCTATGTGGAGTTCAAGCTGAGGTCTATTTTAGATCTGATTGATCAGCTGTGACAAAATTTGTTTGGGAACTCCCGGACTGGATCGTTACTATTTTCACATATAGGAATATGAATTCAGTTCTATGTTAACAGTTAATAAATGAAGAATAAGAGAAAAGAACCTTCAGAGATGGTAAACATGTCTAGCGCATGATGCGCTCCTTTGCCAAGGGACCTTGAAACTTGTTATTTGGACTGCTGCAGTTCTCCAGTTATGTCAGTTGATTATGCATGTAATCATGTTTTACCTAAATAGTGTGAATTGGCTGTCAGTGCCTTCTAAAAGTGTTGTCATCTGAGGATCTTTTTTAGCAGTACCATCAATCTGTATTGCAAAGTCTGTAACAATGTTATGACATATGAATAGTTTATTATCATATTGCTTACTTTGAAACAGTAATACATTTGGTAAGGAAATCAAGGATATATATTAGTAAAGTGTATGATGTTTCTATATTAGTAATACATGGGAAGAGGCAATAAAAGGAGATTTGAAGGGATGGAATATACCCAAAGATTTAGCCCTGGATAGGAGTGCTTGGAAAACAGCTATTCTTGTGCCTGAACCCTGATTTGTGGCTCTTGTTGGGTTTCAACTCTAGCCTACCCCAACTTGCTTGGGACTGAAAGGCTATGTTGTTGTTGTTGTTGTTGTTGTTGTATGGTGTTTCTATATTAAGTGTCCTGCTCTGCACTGTTGTGGCACTCTTTATGATAGGGCAGGGTAATCCATCTTGATCCATTTGTCATAATATTTATAATTGGAAAATGCAACCAAGTCATTATTTGTTAGAATAGTTGCTCTGTTGCGGGGGTAAAATCGTAGCTTACTTAGTTTTGTGAGAAAGTATAATCTTGACACTGGTGCATTTACAAAATGTGTTTCCATCTTGAAGATGATTGGCAATGTTGATTGATTTCCTTAGTCATCCAAAACATGCATGCTCTGGATCCTTTATTCCACCTTCATAAAATTATTGACATGCTTTACCAACTTCGTGTATTGTGAGACTTATTCTGTCAATTGTCCTGGATGGCTTAATCCTATCTGTAAGCTAATGCAATTATTTGTGTGTTATTACACAGGAATCTTGCCCTTCTGTGAAGAATATTTTGCTTCTGGATTCTGAAGGGAAGCGTGTTGCTGTGAAGTATTTCTCAGATGATTGGCCGACTAATGCATCAAAGTTGGCCTATGAAAAATCTGTCTTTACTAAAACTCTGAAGACAAATGCACGGGCAGAAGGTATTTTTCATTCATAGTTGTTCCATTCAGAATCAAACATCATGGCAGCAAGATTTACGATTTTAAGCTATATTGTGTTTTTCTTTTTACCAATTTCAACAAGTTGCTGTATTTTTTGACCCCAAAATTTTCCGATATGTCGGTATATATTCAACTACCTATCTTTCTCAATTTAGTTGCAATCATGCATATGCCTGGCCTGTCCTAAGTTATACTCACTTAGTTTCATGTAGTCTGTTTTGCACTATGTTTGTTGGCAATGGCCAAGGTGAGTTCCCTGAGCTCACAGCCACACTCACACGCACACACAAGAGCTGGAGGTAGAAGGAGATAGAGGAGCACAGAGCGCGCGCGCGCGCGCACACACACACACACACACACACACACTCAATTTTAATTTGTGCTGCTGAACTGATGAGCTGCAGCTGCTCTTCTACTCTTTATAGAGTCTAAAGTCAAACTAGAGTACATACTAGAATGAGTGCTTCTACCAACTACCTACTACCTAGTACAATACATGACAGGGCATGCTTGCCCTTCTACTCATGGCACTGCAAGTAGCAGGCCAGGAGCTCTACCAGCTCCATTGACTTTGCAAAAGGAAGAGAGAGGCTAAGAGCTGAGCAATTTATCTAACAATGTTGTGGTTCTTTAATGTTCAATTAACTACAGGTGTACCTTCAATCACTTCCAAATTTTCTTGCCTGAAACCTGTTATTTGATTTTGTTAACAATTGTTCAATCACTTTAATGGTTTGGGCTATCCAATTAACAATTTAGGTAACTGAAGATGAGCAATATCTAAGCAGTGTACGTTGCATAAATGCATGTTAGTATAATGTTAGTAACCGTGCTGCATTAAGGCAGCCTTATTTTCCATGGACCCTTGTATTGAATCAGACTTCATACACTAGTTTCCGCAAAAAAAAAAGACTTCATACACTAGTTAAATTGAATTTAGGTTCTCCTTTGATATACTTGGGCACCAGAGGGTGTCTGCTGTCCAAAAGTAAATTCTCTCCTGATGCATATTTCTGGTTCTTTGCAGCTGAGATAACATTGTTTGATGGTTATATTGTCGTTTACAAGTTTGTTCACGACCTTCACTTTTTCGTCACCGCTGGAGATGATGAGAATGAACTCATCTTAGCAAGTGTACTAAATGGTTTTTCTGATTCTGTTGGTCTTCTACTCAGGTAGCATATTTTCTAGTTATTACTGTATTAACAGTTGTTTTTGTATGCGGTTGTTTTGAAGCCCTGCTTACTGTGCTTTAGGGGTGATGTTGAGAAGCGGACTGCGCTTGAGAACTTGGACTTGATACTTCTCTGCATTGATGAAATTATAGATGGCGGGTAATAATCTTGCTGCTTGTGCTAATTTTTGGTTATCAGTTGTGTTTAACATTGTGCTATTTCAAATATGATGCTGTGGTATGTTCGATGTTCTATGATTTTGCCATGACTGATTTGCTTGGCATTACGTTTTGACCTTCCGTGTGGCCACATTGGCATGGTTTTGCTGCTGCTAGTTTTATGGTATTTGTTATTATGAACTATTGTTACTTAACATGGAGGAGAAATGGTTTGAGCTATTTGAACTGCTTATTCCAATGCATGCATCTGTGTTCTTCTGTGACATCTGCTGAGTCTTTGGCTTAAATATGCCGACGCAAGTTGAATGGTATCCATGTACCACAAATTTTGCAGATCTCAGTTAAGATCGTCAGGGTCACCTCACTAAACTGTACCATTGACAGATGCCATTGTGCATATAGGGATGAAAAAAAGGTGCTAGAGATTGATTTGATTTCCACAAAAGTGCGCTACTGATGAAAGGAATATGGTTGCCTTGATGAAAACGTTTGCTATATTCTTCATGTCAAACATAATACAACAGCTAATCAGTAGAGTTAAGATAGCATGATTACCTTCAATTTGTGTTACATATTGCTCCATGGAGTAGAAGTTGCAGTCAGTAGTTACCCAGCCATGCAGCCACAGAAATTTTTATTGAGCATGTACTGAACCAATTTGGGTTTTGTGTATTTTGCAGCATCATTCTGGAAACAGATGCAAACACCATTGCTGGTAAGGTAGCAACCAATGCTGTTGACGGTTCTGTCCCCTTCTCTGAGCAGGTAATTACTTGTCCGTCCTATCGCTTTTCACAAGGTTGCATATATCTCATGATCCCTGTGACCTGTTCTGTGCAGACGATAACTCAGGCACTAGCCACAGCTAGGGAGCACTTTGCAAGATCTCTGCTGAAATGAACAGCCAGCATTCTTTTACGACTTACTATATGACCTATATGTGTGTTAAAGGCTGGGCTACTGTACTTTTGAGATTCTGGGAGTTGTTAGTAATCCTAAAGTGCTACCATGACTGATAACCTAGTCTAATGTTTGGTACCAAGAGTTGGTCTCATGCATGCTTTGTAATTTTTTTTTGAACCGGTGATTTTGTATCTGCCATATTTCAAAGGAAATATAAATAAAGAATCGTGTAATTGGGTGTAATATAATCTTTATAAAAAAATGTTGGTCTCAACTCTCAATTATCAAACCATGGAAAAGGTCCAAAGTCCAAACGTTATCTCAAATGATTTTTCCTCCAGATCGGAGGAATGGAGGCTTTGCTCTTCCTCGTAGTCGGATCAAAATAATCCTCACTTTAGTCGGTTTGCAGTATTCTTTCATGGAAGGTGTGTTTGGTTGGGCTGTGGCTTTTGGAAAAATTACTTTGAGTTGTGGGCTATGGAAAAAGTAGAAAGTCGTTTGGTTAGAGCAGCTGTAGCTTTTAAATAACTGTCGAGTGGACTCTACATGTTATCCACGGTTCACCTCACTCAACTCTCTCCCTCTCACTAACGAGCGGGTCCTGCTCATGCTCATCTCCCTCTCTCACTGATGAGCGGGTCCCACTTGTTTGAGTTGTGGGCTGTAGAAAAGTAGCTGTGAGAAAAGTAGAAAGCCGTTTGGTTAGAGCAGCTGTAGCTTTTAAACAACTGTCGAGTGGACTCTACATGTCATCCACGGTCCACCTCACTCAACTCTCTCTCTCTCACTGACGAGCGGGTCCTGCTCATCTCCCTCTCTCACTGATGAGCGGGTCCCACTTGTCATCTCACTAATGAGCGGGTCCCACTTGTCAGTCCCTTCTGGTTCCTCCCGCTGGCCAGTCCACCTCACGGCGGAGCTTCTAGTTATGTCTGCACACGTGTACTCTTCGTTCAAGGAAAAATCATAGGGTTCCAGAGGGAGGAAAAATGAAAAACGAAATTACAGCTTGCTCTCGACTCTTCGTTCTGGAAACTAGAGTATGTATTGTACAGATAAGCTTGTAATTGAACATATACATGGCATGGGAGTTTTGGACCAATGTAAGCAGATCACTGATGAAAGCACGCGGCCAAGAAGATCACCGATGAAAGCATGGCAATCTCTGAATCATCCCAGAAGCTACTGGACATTGATAGATTGCAGATCCGGTTGGAGGGGTGCATATCAGGCACCGTTCAGCAAATCAGGGTGCCGCCTGAGGGCCCCCTAGATCCGCCGGCTTCTGCTGAATGTGGTGGCGCCCGGAGGAGGTGAGGGAGGAGCGGGGCCGGCGAGTTCCGATGTCGCAGCTGGAATGGTTGAGGATGAGAACGAGAGAGGAGAAGTGAAGCTGGCGAGCCGGGAGGAGAGCGAGCGCGCCTGGATCTCACCGGAGAGATGGAGGATGAAGGGGACGGAGGAAACAGAGTGGCCGTTGGAGCAGGCCGTCCTCTTGCTGCTAGCGCCCGCCAGTGCGCGTCGTCGTCCTGCTGACAGCGCTGGGCGGACCAGGAGTCGGAGGGGGCGCCGGGTGCGGGAGTCAGACGGGAACAAGAAAACGAAGCGGTATGCGGTAAGTGGATAATTTTTTACCTAAAAGCCTCTCAAAATAGAGGGAAGGTGTTTTTGATTTTATACTAGAGCAAAAACAGCTTTTGTTCTAAAGCATATGTGACTTTTAGGCTATTTGGTTGGCTTTTTCAAAAACAAGAGTAGGATGGAAAGCCTAACCAAAAGCACCCTGAGACCAACATCCAAGGTGAGTATTTTGTATCATGGGATGATTCAGAACCCATCTAATTGAAAATGTAGTGATATCATGAGCAATAAGGGAAGCCCATTCTACATCGACAGTTCATTATTGTATGAGAGAATCCGTTAGCTTTACCGAAATGGAACGAAATACTTAGTATTTCTTACCGTGGAACGAAATACTTGCTTACTGTCTCTTTTTTTTAATGAAACACGAGGGAAGTCCCTACTGATTATATATTAAAAACAAAAGGTAAATGTACATATACAAATACGAAATTTCCAGTGCAGTTTCTAAAAAATTGGAAGCTCAGAAAAATTAAATTCAGTTGGTTTCAGCCAAATTAGCCAAACCTCCTGAAGATGATGGTTATAACATGTGTTTCTCCCCACAACGGTGACTACAAATAAGTAGAGAATCATATGTGCGAGTGGTAAGTTTAATGGGTCATTGCCATGCTCCATTTCTTTGTATGTCTGAAGGAGTGGTTATTAATAAGCGAAGACGGCTGCCACGCCACCACAACCGATCGAGTCAATCTGAGTCGGAGAATAAGATATTGGAGAAAACTGATAGCTTTAGCACAAAAATTGGACTCCTTCCAAACCAAACAGCATGCTGATCCTGGATC
Organism: Setaria italica; assembly: GCF_000263155.2. Classification (NCBI taxonomy): domain Eukaryota; kingdom Viridiplantae; phylum Streptophyta; class Magnoliopsida; order Poales; family Poaceae; genus Setaria; species Setaria italica. Next base: position 31,686,681 of record NC_028454.1, on the reverse strand, counting down.
GAATAATGTGATAGTTGGAGTTACACAAGCAACCACCACTGCGCTCACTGAAGTGGTGGTATCTTTCCTTTTTAAAAGATCAATGTCTGCACTGATTATTGCATTATCATATCAAGATTATTTTTAAGAAAATATATAATCAATTTGAGTGTTTTTTCTCCTCTCTACATCAATTTGAGTGGTTTAGGGACTCCGGCGAGGAAGAACCTTCTCCGACGATAGGCTCCTCCGACGATCTATTCATGGGTAGGGTTTTGGGGTTGGAGGTTTGGGTTCTAACTAGTTTATCTCTATTGCTATGCTGGTGTAGAGGGAGGGCAGGGGAGAAGGCTGGACTGACAGTGGAGGCGGTCAACGGTGAGGTCGTCGCTGGCCAAGGTGGTGGAGGAAAACTGATGGGAAGTAATGGGGTAGGCGCATCAATGTTTCAATAATTCGAGTGGATAAATGAGAAAAACACTCAGAAGATGTGGCATAGATAGCACATTCTTCTAATCTTACTACTTTGAAGCAAAATAAAGATCATTTTGACATACAATACATAGATCTTAACCTTACCTGTCAGCTCACAAGCACTCAATCGCTCCTTAGTTTAGATCTCAACCTTACCTGTCAGCTCACCAAGCACTCAATCGCTCCTTAGTTTATTACAACTGACACAAAACTACATAAGGAGAAGAAAATAAAATTCTGCTGTGATCACAGTCGTTGTATTTTGAGGTTTTAAATCTCCCGCTATAACTGCCGCTATAGCCCGCTATACCTCTTTCATGCAAGGTACCACTATTTCTATCTAGTTTTATAAAGTGTTGCAAGTCGTCGCTTTGGATATCTTCGCTAAAAATGGATGGAGAAACAATAATATAGACTTATGATTTTTTCCCTTAAGATAAGTGGATTTTTATTTTCATTCGGTGATCAGCTTTTGAGCTGAATTTGTTGGAAGAACTTGGTTGTGTCGGTCAGGTCAGAAACAATTCCATTTTCTAAAAAAATAATTATTTTAAAATCCTATCTCTAAACCCCTTAACCCGGTATTTAAAATAATGATTCTGACATGGTTGCCGGTCAGGTGTTTTTTCATGGAAATAGCAGCGCTTCAGGTGAATCCACTCTCCATCCTTCACTGCTTCACAGCACCGTCCCAGGTCGTCAACGCGTCGCTGAACAACTGCGCCAGGTCCTTCGGCACTTGGTTCAGCCGTCCAGGTCCCAGTCATCTCAGTGCTCCTTCAGGAAGGCCATCAGCTTTTACTTTTGTATTGTGTAGTCTACCGGAGTATCATCCTTTTGGCAGGTAGTTTTGCAAGTTTCTGCAGCTTTCTCAGCCTGTCTTCTAAGTCTTGTAATGTTCTCCCCAAGGCACGTATTTTCGATGATACTGGAATGAAAATAAAGTGGAAGCAACAGAAGAATGTGACTGAAAAACAACACTGGTGTGGGACGGTCCAAAAGTCGCAACTTGTCAGCTACACGGCTACACTCCTGTGAACCGTGACTATATATAAATCAGCATAGTTATGCGAATGATAAGGAGCATACGAAGGGCAGCCGCCGCTCTGCCATGCGATGCTTTCCCGTCCAGTTTGTGTTTTCTGTGGCTCATACCGGTAGCCACAGTATACAATCGAGTGAGCTAAGTTAAGGTATTGGAGCAAACTAATTAGTTTGGCGTACATGAAAGATGAAGACTCTCTCTTCGCCTTTGAACAAAGCAAGAACGGACAACCCAAGAATTGAGCTATGGCCATTGCAATACTTGGTGCAAGTGAATGGCTTCTGTGACCACGGCATTTTGCAGCAGATTTGTGAGGACTCGCCTGCTCGGCTGGCAACTAACAAGCAGCGCCTAAAACAGAGCCATGTTGGCCACAATCGACCAGTCAACATATATTTGGATCTAAATTCAATCCATGGGATCCACCGCATCTGCTCGGCAAGGAGCAGTATAATCATCCTCGAGACCTTGACGTCCTCCAACCAACTTATGCGTGAATCCTCCTCAAGACTGCTTATGCGTGAGAGTCGGACTGCAAGTAATTTACTTTCTTTCCTACGAGTGGAAATTCAGAGGAAACTGAGGAGTAGCAAATGTAATCAGAAGGCAATCTCTATGCTCAAGAACCCTACTCCCTCCGGTGCCAAATACTTACCGTTTTACTTACCCATGATTGATAATGTGAGTTTTTATTGATATAGTAGAAAAAAATTACTAGACTACAATCCTAAGAGGTCAGAGTCAGAAAAACGGAAATAAAACTAAGAGAAAAAACTACAACTCCGCCTGTTGGATTGGGACATCAACACCACTACTCAACTTCAGACGCGACATAGAGCCGGTTGGATTGGGATATCAACATGGTGGCGCCACTCAACTCACTAGGAACATCCAACCAGTTAGATTGGGACATCATGTTTGTACTTGTCGGACCAGATGAATTGGGATATCAACATAGCCGTACCACTCAATAATAATACCACCAGCCAGTTGGATTGGGACATCGACCGGACAACTAGCAAAGCGTCGCGTGCCAGAACAAACCACAACCCTGCTGGAGAAGATGACCACACCACCGGAATAGCTGCTGCTAAGCGTGACATGTTAGAAGTACATTTGTTATCTCATGTAAACGAGTAGTACTCGTATAGGATCTCTTGGAGATATTGGTTGTTGGGTCATGGTTTGGTTGATAGATAGTTAGAGATAGATTCCTTCTTGATGTACAAGCTACACCAACCGAACCAAGATCACAACAACCTCCATTGTAATCTATTGGGACTTCTCCCCTATATAAACACACAACTGTGGCAATGCCAAGATAGCCACGTTCTATCCTTTTACATGGTAATCAGAGCATCTTCTTCCACAATACATCTACATACCGATGAGTTGATCCATGGCGTTGTTCTCAGCTTCAACATCGGCGCAGCTTAGACCTCCTGTGTCTGAAAAGCTCACATGAGAGAACTACATCTTATGGAAGGCCCAATTCCTTCCCGCTATGCGTGGTGCGCAGCTTATGGGGATTCTAGAGGGATTTACCAAAGAACCGGCAAAGACCATGGAGGTGGTGAAGGCCGTAGACAAGAAGGAAGTCATGGCCAACCCTAAGTATGATTCATGGTGGCCAAAGATCAGCAATTGCTAAGCTACCCGCTCAACTCCATCACCAAAGAAGTTCTTGCACAAGTGGCGGTAGAGACAACCTCGGCAGGAGCATAGAGCGTGCTGCAGACAATGTTTGCAGCCCACTCAAGAGCATGCGTGATGAATCTATGCATGCGGCTATCTACTCTCAAGAAGGGTAGCATGACTTCATCAACCTACTTCACAAAGATGGTAGCCATCAAGGATGAGCTCGCTGTAGTAGGTATAATCATCGATGATGGTGAGATGGCATCTCATATACTTAATGGTCTTGATTTTGAGTACAATCCCTTTGTATCTTCAATGCTTGGCTGTGCGGTTCCTATTTCTCTCTCTGAGCTATACTCTCATCTAAGGTCCTATGAGCTGTGCCTTGAGGCATACAACGAGGGAAGCCAGTACTCGTCCTCAGCCAATGTAGCAAGTCGTGGAGGATTTCGAGGACGTAGTAATGGCATCAATGGCGGCCGCAATTGTGGTCGTGGCAATGGTGGCTGTGCACACAGGGCCGTGTTAGCAAAAATGGTGGAAACTAGCCCAAGCAAGGCAGCCAAAGCAGCAAACCTTCTTGTCAGATATGCAAGAAGGTGGGTCACGAAGCTCCAAGGTGCTGGCATAGATATGAAGATGATGATCAACAAAATACCAAGGTAGTCAGGGCTGCAGCTACTGGTTATGGTTATGACACAATTTGGTATGCAGATAGTGGTGCTACAGATCATATTACTGGAGAACTTGACAAGTTGACTATCAGGGACAAGTACAATGGCCGTGAACAAGTGCAAGCGGCCAATGGATCAGGTATGGAAATTAGTAATATTGGTCATTCAACTTTACATACCCCTAGTAGAAAATTACATCTAAAAAGTATCCTTCATGTTCCTTGTGCACACAAGAATCTTGTTTCTGTCCATAGACAAGCATATGATAATAATGCTTTTCTCGAGTTTCATAAAAAATTCTTTCTTATCAAGGATCAGGAAATAAGGAAAAATTCTCCATCAAGGTAGATGCAAATGAGGTCTATATCCCTTAGAATCAGGTTCTTCAGAAGAAGAAGTCAGCAAACAAGTCTATGGAGTCAATAAACCATCCACTTCCAAGTGGCATAGTAGCCTAGGTTATCCTGCTTTTCTTATTGTCCAATGTGTGCTTAGTAATAATAATCTCCCTTGTGATAGTATTGCTAGTCCTGAGTCGATTTCTGATTCTTGTCAAATAGCTAAAAGCCATCAACTTCCTTATTCTAGTTCAATAAAATCATCTAGTGCTCCTCTTGATATTGTTCATCCAGACGTATGGGTCCTGCACCTATATTTGTTGGCCACCACTCTTATTATGTGAGCTTTATTGACGATTATAGTAGATACACTTGGGTTTATCTCTTGAAAAAGAAATATGATATCTTTCAAGTGTTTCAAAACTTTCAGAATTTAGTTGAGTGAAACTCAACAACAAGAAGATTGTGGGGACCTCCCTCCGGGAGTCCCGCTGATCACCTGTATTAGTCCCTAGATCAGTGGGCTAAGACAGTTATCATCACAGTTCAGTATTTTAAGCAATAAAATACGTCTAATTAAGTAAGAAAAAGGTTTTCACCTTAGTGCAACGAAGAGAAGCGTAGGTGCCATCCACTAACAAGATGGTCAAAACACCCGAAGATCTATACCTGCACGATGAGAGCAAGGCTTAGTACACCTATGGTTGGTACTCAGCAAGTCCCCACATTTACTAAGTAATTATATGCAATTTTGGGAGGTGGAGAAGGAGCATGGTTTATTGGTATAATCCTATGCCTAAAGCATCTCACATATGCAAGGTGGATTTGGAAAGGTCAGTTTTGTAAAGACTCTCAAATAAGTTACTATTATTTTATAGAATGAAAGTTGTAGTCCTGGACGGGGAAAACTACCTCCCGTACCAGTCCCCAAGTTTTATTCTGGATTCCAGTCCATCGACCTTCCTCCAGTGTTTCCAAACACTAATCCCTTTCTCAAACAGTTTTAGAATAATCATGGGGACTTTGACTTAGTGGGCTCGTGGCTATGAGCCTCGACTATCTAGATAGATCATACTCTGCGCAGAGGTGTACACTTTCCCCATACGTCCGGCCAGCCCATACCCTCGCGAAAAGGTGATATTGACCTATGAGATCCATACCCGCCCGTGCCTATCTCTAGGCAACATTCCCTAGGTCCATCCACTGATATACTAGGGTCTAAACAGGGGCCACTAACATCCGACTTGCGGATCCTATCCCGGGAAGTGCTGGGGGGAAATATTAACGACCTCCTAATGCCTCTTAAAGCAACAGTCATGAAGGCCCAGGCCCACCTGCGGTAATTACGATTACCGCCGACCCAATAGAGGCAGAGAACATCCCACTCCATCTTGCCCAACCCAGGGCCCTGGGGTTGGACAATCCCGACCCCTCGATGGCGGAACTCCGCCTCGCCCGACCTGCGGTCCCAGGGTCGGGAGCACCCGACCCCTCGCCGCAAGGCTCCGCCTTGCCCGACCCACGGTCCCAGGGTCGGGAGCGCCTGACCCCTCGCCGCACTGCTCCCCCTCGCCCGACCCCGGGCGTAGGGGGTCGAACTCATCCGGGCCCACGAGACAAGTGTCCACCTCGGGCGTAGACCGGCGGACAAGGGCGCGGATCTTGTGGGCCCCCCGGCGATCTCGCCATAAATGCACCGCGGCTCTGGCACGCAGAAAGGCGCCCGTGCCCCTCGACGTGACCCGCCACAAGTACCCGAGCGGAACACTGTAGCCATGACCGCAAAGGCTAAGGTGGCCGCAGATCCCCCTGATTCGCAGCAGGGCACTCATGGCTTGCGCTGCCCGAAGCAGGAGGAAGTCGCGCCCATCCTCGCGCCCCGCGCATCCGGCGACAGGGACACGACATCCGCCTTCCGCGGGCCGTCAGCAAGATGGCAGGAACAGCCGCCTTCCCCGACGGGCACAGATGCCACGACTGAACACCATCATCATGCCTGGCGGCAACGGCCACCAAGGAGATGCTCGACCGGATCCGAAGGTAGCCGCCCTCTTCCGGCGGACGCGCTGACAGAAGCCGAAGGCCAGAGCGGGGGAGCGACGGCCCTGGAACTTGGTCCCTCTCCTCACATTGTATTTTTACTTAACTTAGTTTATCTCATTTACTTCTCCTCACACTCGGTCTCACTTGTAACCCTGGTGGCCTCCTTGCGCTATAAAAGGGGAACCAGGGGCCTGAGATGGGGGACTCTCTCAAGCCAACAGAACCCTCACACTCTCCTTTAGATCATCAGTGCACACCCAAGAGACTTGGGACCAGCTCCCTCTCTCGCCCTCCTGTAACCCCTACTACAGACCCCGCGTGGGCAACACGAGCAGCTCCCGATACTAGACGTAGGGCTCTTCCTTGCCCGAACCAGTCTAAACCCCATGTCTCCCACGCCACCATTCGAAGCCTTACGCGCATAAAAGAAATTTACTAGTCTTAGTCTTGATCCGCTAGTCTTGACAATGACAGTTGGCGCGCCAGGTAGGGGACCTTTGCGTGTACATCACCGGCTTCAGATGGCCAACCACGACGCCAGCTTCGCTCCGGGCTCCCTGATTCGCTTCAGGAGTCTAGACTTCCTCGCCACCGGGGAGGGGATCGATTTGATCCCTCTACTCGTCTTGCCCGCTCGTCCCACCATCTCCGGCTCTGCCGCCGGGATAGCGGCGAGCGGCCGGGCGCGCGCCGAGGGGCCTCCCTCGGAGCGGCGGCTCTTCGGGCTGCGCAACACCGCGGCGACCTATGGTCGTCTCTTGGCGCGGTCCATGACCGTGTCGCCCGCGAGCAACGAGCTCGTGGGCGTGGTGAGGATGACTTCCGACGCCGGCTCCAACAACGGGAGCCACCACCCCTCGCGCGAGTGCTTCATGGCCGACGTGCACTCCAAGGGGTCCAATGATAATGGCATCGAAGGGAGGCAGAGAACTCCCCCACCGCACGCTGCGACTACGACCGGAGCCCTTGCCAGGGCCCCGATACGACCCCGACAGCCGGAGGCGCGCGCGGCGCCCTGCCAGGAGGTCGAGCGCCCCTGCAACAAAGGCGGGGCACGACAACGGGCGCGCGACGTCCAGCAGCGCATCTGTGCGGACAAACAGCACCCTCAGCTCTTCGCTCGCACCAGCCAGAACATCGCCGCTACGGTAGCCCTACTCCGACGACTCCCCAAGCTAGCAACGCTCGAGGAGCAACGGGCCCACCAAGAGGTACGCAACTTGCTTGAGTGTGCAGCAGTCCAGCAGGCAGAAAGCTCCGCGTCCCGGCGACGCACACACGACGCCAGCAGGGTCACACCCACCGCGCCTCTTGAGAGGCGTGGAGGATCTATCCACCAACCTTCCTCCCACAGTAGAAACCGGGCTGCGCCCATTCGACGGACTCCACCACGCGCGGGCGGCGGGGCTTCATCCATCCACCGGCGGAGGCGCTCCCGTGCGGACAGGGAGGATAGAGCCGACCGCGGCTACTGCGTACAGCATGGTGGTTGCCACGACGGCGGAGAAGATCGGAGCCTGAGCCCCGACCCAGCGGGGCCCAGGGCCTTCTCCGCGCGCATCCTGAACGCGCTGTTCCCAGCACGCTTCAGACAGCCCACCAATGTGGCCAAATACTCTGGGGAGATGAACCCCGGGCCTTGGCTCAGCGACTACCGGCTTGCCTGTCAGGCCAGCGGAGCGAATGACGACCTGTTCATCATTCACAACCTCCCACTGTTCTTGGCCGACTCGGCGCGAGCCTGGCTGGAACACATCCCGTCAGGTCGGATCCGTAACTGGAATGACCTGAAAGAAATCTTTGTAGGGAACTTCCAGGGCACATACATGCACCCTGGGAGCTCCTGGGATCTCTTGAGCTGCCGCCAGGAGTCGGGTGAGACTCTCTGAGAGTACATCCGACGCTTCTCCAGGAAGCGAACCGAGCTCTCCAACGTCGCCGACGCCGACGTCATCGGGGCCTTCCTGGCAGGGACCTCCTGTAGATCTCTGGTCCATGAACTGGGACGTGTAGGCCCACGGACCACCAAGGAGCTCCTCGGCATCACCACCAACTTTGCCTCGGGCGAGGAGGCCGTCGGGGCGATATTCGATCGCTCCAAGGGCAAGGCAAAGAGGGAGGAGGATGCCGACGAAGGCGCCTCCACTCGCCAGAAGAAGAAAAAGGCCGCGGCGGAACCCCGAAGGCTGCGGAGAGGCTCAAGCACGACGATAGATGAAGACGATGATGATGAAGATGAGGATGATGATGAAGAAAGCTCTTCCGCTCTATAAGGAGTGCGCGGCAAATGAAATATGAGTCGACCGCATCTATTGCGACGTTAGGTACATCCTGTCACCTCCGTCTTTCTCCGGAAACCGTACGCATGATCTTTTTTTAACCACAGGGAACACCGCGCCTCCTACCCCATGAGCTCGACGTTTTCTGCTGCTTCGACTCCCGGAGGTCATATGCACAACTTTCTCTGCAAGCGGACCAGGACCCGCTTCAGGTAAAAAAGGGATACAGAGCTGAAAATGCTCTTACGGCCCATTACGGTCTAGGGGTTCGAAGGATGGCCCTCCAGAGGGTTTGACAGCCGCCCCAGGACATCCCCCGAGCAAGGGGTGAGAAGGGACGGGTTTGCTAGCGGCCACCACCAAGGCGAGCGAAAGCCAAGGGCGTCCCGACCTCACGTTCGAGTCCGGGTTGACGTCTAAGTTCATGGTTTTTCCCCGAAGAAAGGCAATGAGCCCCCGAATCTGATCGAACGGACTCGGGAACAATATGAACTGGCCAGCCAGAATCTGGAGTACGCCACCAGCTTGGCCCGAGCCGGACCCCCCGAACGGGGACCGGGACTCCACTCGAACCGACCCGTTCGCAGCTCAACGAGCACCACGATTCGTCCAATGAGGATAGCGTGGCATGGCTCACCCCCTCTGTCCCAGCGAACGGACGCTTGAGGGGTAACGATCAAAAGCCGATCTAGCCTCCCTATCGGTCTCCTGCAACGCGCGGGGGCTCGGGGGCTAGCATCGCAACCAATGACCACGCGTGTGGTCGCGATTTGAGGTCTTGAGGCGGGAGTGCCCTACGAAGCAATGAGGAGTCCTCTCGCACCAAGTCATCCACATGACACCTCGCCTGATCAAACTCCCTGGCCAAGCCGGACCAACAACACTCCTTATCCCTGATCAACTGCAGCTTGCAGGGCGAGTAGAGATCCTCAACGAGCGATGAAAGCAGCCTCTGGAGGAGCATCCTTGCTCCACCAAAGGCTTGGGGGCTACTATTGGGGGGAAATATTAACGACCTCCTAATGGCCCTTAAAGCAACAGTCATGAAGGCCCAGGCCCACCTGCGGTAATTACGATTACCGCTGACCCAGTAGAGGCAGAGAACATCCCACTCCGTCTCGCCCGACCCAGGGCCCCGGGGTCGGACAATCCCGACCCCTCGATGGCGGAACTCGCCTCGCCCGACCCACGGTCCCAGGGTCGGGAGCGCCCGACCCCTCGCCGCAAGGCTCCACCTCGCCCGACCCCGGGCGTAGGGGGTCAGACTCATCCGGGCCCACGAGACAAGTGTCCACCTCGGGCGCAGACCGGCGGACGAGGGCGCGGATCTTGTGGGCCCTCCGGTGATCTCACCATAAATGCACCGCGGCTCTGGCACGCAGAAAGGCGCCCGCGCCCCTCGACGTGACCCGCCACAAGTACCCGAGCGGAACACTGTAGCCACGACCGCATAGGCTATAGTGGCTGCAGATCTCCCTGATTCGCAGCAGGGCACTCATGGCTTGCGCCGCCCGGAGCAGGAGGAAGTCGCGCCCATCCTCGTGCCCCGCGCATCTGGCGATAGAGACGCGACGTCCGCCTTCCGCGGGCCGTCAGCAAGATGGCAGGATCAGCCGCCTTCCCCGACGGGCACAGATGCCACGACTGAACACCATCATCATGCCTGGCGGCAATGGCCACCAAGGAGATGCTCGACCGGATCCGAAGGTAGTAGCCCTCTTCCGGCGGACGCGCTGACAGAAGACGAAGGCCAGAGGGGGGGGAGCGACGGTCCTGGAACTTGGTCCCTCTCCTCACGTTGTATTTTTACTTAACTTAGTTTATCTCATTTACTTATCCTCACACCCGATCTCACTTGTAACCCTGGTGGCCTCCTTGCGCTATAAAAGGGGAACCAGGGGCCTGAGACGGGGGACTCTCTCAAGCCAACAGAACGCTCACACTCTCCTTTAGAGCATCAGTGCACCCCCAAGAGACTTGGGACCAACTCCCTCTCTCGCCCTCCTGTAACCCCTACTACAGACCCCACGTGGGCAACATGAGCAGCTCCCGATACTGGATGTAGGGCTCTTCCTTACCCAAACCAGTCTAAACCCCGTGTCTCCCACGCCACCATCCGAAGCCTTATGCGCATAAAAGAAATTTACTAGTCTTAGTCTTGATCTGCTAATCTTGACAACGACAGGAAGTGCATGCATAAAATATCAAATAGGGCCTCTGGCCCTCTCAACAGTCGACCCGTGCTAATCGGACCTAGGACTATGAGAAGGTCCTACTCCATCATATCCGTTGCCCACCTTGGTCCCTTGGGATGGATGACTAGATTTAGCTAGCGGGGTTTGAATCAAGGCCTCACATAAATAGACACTCCCGAAGGCTGTACCTTTTTGGCACGTATGGCTATACATTTCACAAGAAAGACTCTCCCAATGAACCGGTCCTTATGTAATCAGAGTAAGCTCTGGGATAGAGTATCCTCCATGGAGGCCATCCCCTTACTCCCATATCCAAAACACACCCTAGGGTTTGTCATTACTAGTATTTCATCTTTTAACTCACGCGTTCCCAAAGAGAAAACTCTTCCTAAGCTTTATGTTTTATGTAAAATGATATTTTGTTAGATCCACTCCATAGAGGATCCAACCAGTGTTTTTAACTCCTTTTTGGGATGTGACTCGACTGCATAGCATTTCTAGTGTAGGATGGCTTATGGAAATGTAGTTTCCTAGGGTTATACGGCATGTGGCATTTCAATAGCAAAAAGGGTTAATCTAGCAAGCACGTATTTCTAAAGAAATAGTTCTTAAAAGGAAAACAATGCAGTCCGCATTAGGTTGGCAATATTATTAACTCTCGCACTCAATAGGATAAAATATGATCTAGGAGTCGGGACTTGCCTTCATCTAAATCCTTAACGTCTCCTAGGGCGACCAGGGTTCTTGGCTTCACCTCTTCTGGTTCCTCGGCTTCGGGGCAGAGCCTGGTCGGCTAAACAGGCACATAAAATAACAATCAATAAGGCAATACATCAATCAAATACCTACAGAATGGAAAGAAATGAAAAGGATGAGTATTATGGGAATTACCTGATAATTAAAGGTGAATTTGTAGATGATAGATGAATAACTCATTAATTATTTAGAATTATGTTTCTAAATAATTAATGGGTTGGGTGGCTGGATTTCAGGGAATTCTAGGGAATTTTATGATTAATTCCATAGGGTTATTTAGGTTTTTGGTTGGGTAGCACAACGTCTAGGTTTGGATGATAGTTTGAGATTTTGGATGGGTGGCACTACGGCTAGGTTGGGACAGGAATTGAGATTCAGGTCGAGCGGCATAGCGGCTGAATCTGGATGAGACTTGAGATTTTGGGCGAGTGGCATAACGGCAGTACCTGGACGAAATCTAGGGTTTAACTTGAGCAGCACAACAGTTGCGTGACGGAATGGACTAGAGACTTGGATAGATCCTTAAGGGTTAGGGATCACTAGGGGTTTATGGAATGAGCTAAGGGCTAGGGTAAAGGAGACTTGCGCGGCAGTACTCGTCACCTGGGGCTTACCCGGCCTACGGCAGGTGGAGCTGGTCAAGTTTTCTTATCCTAGGATAAGAGTAGAACTTGACAGCTTGTACAATGAACGATCTATCTCAGTGCGGCGACAGACGTTGTTGGTAAGATCAAGTGGAATGGAAGCCAGAGAGCTTGCTTGACAGACTCTCTTCGACCACTGGGGCGGAGTCGAGAAAGATCTGGTAGGATGGAAATGGATGCTAGAGAGTTTGCACAACAGAAATCCTAACTCGGTCCAAGGGGATAGACATGAGACTAAGGTGAAGTCGGGCAAGGTCAAGCAGATCGAAAATCCCATAGACGCGGCCTCGGTTGCTGTTGGCTTTGGATCCAAAAATTTAGCATTTACTATCCATAACTCCATATATGCGTACGGCTGAAACTAGTTTGCCTTCGTGCCTCCGCTGCCCATTTGCGCAAGCCGTTTGGAACCAGATTTTCACCTGGAGCAGGTCACGTTGCCTCGGCACCAACAGCCACAAAACTTCTACTCCTTCCCCCTTGCTAGCCGAATGGTGGGAAGCTGTTGCAGATACACAACCAAAGGAAAGCCGCTGCTCCTTTAATGCATAGTCATGCATCTATATTTGGTGGAATATTTGGAAGGAGCGAAATCGCTGTATCTTTCAACAAAAATGTTTACCGGCTATGGAGGTTGCCTCGTGAATAAAAGAAAACGTTACGCCAAGGAAGGTGTGCCATGCTGTTGTCTTAACTCTCTTTCGGGGTCTTTTTCCGCTGTTTTCTGTGTACCTGGCACTCGTTGCTCTTTTTCAGCCAAGGTTTTTGACTTGTGTGTAGATCTAAAACTCTATTTTCTTGGCAGAGCTCCTGCCAATTTTGTTTAAAAAATACACTAATGGGACGGATGGCTGATTTGTCATTTGAGCTGGTAGGCAACGTCGCTTCACAGAACCGATACGTACTCCACATGCTAAGGGGGTGGTTGATACTCCGGACTAAACTTTAGTCCCTGTCACATCGGATGTTTGCACACTAAATAGGAGTATTAAATATAATCTAATGATAAAACTAATTGCATAAATGAGGGCTAATTCGTGAGACAAATCTATTAAGCCTAATTAGTCCATAATTAGCCCATGTGATGCTACATGTTTAGTGCTAATTATGGATTAATTGGGTTTAATAGATTCGTCTCGCGAATTAGCCCTCGTTTATGCAATTATTAGTTTTATAATTAGTTCACTTTTAGTCCTTCTAATTGGTATCCAAATATCCGTTGTGACCCGAACTAAAAATTAGTCCACGGATCTAAACACCACCTAAACAACGTGTGTACACGTTCACCGAAGCGAGGGATACGGCAGGAAGCTATGGGAACGTTTGTAGACCAAAGTCTTGGCCCAGCTTTTTTATAAAGGAAGGAGTTCCCAGCTCTGCAAATGCAATCTAAAAGAAGCAGGCAGACGTATCAGACCAGCATATTGTCGATCTCTGTACTGTATCGGAACGTTCAATTTAAATAGTCTCAGTTTATTTGTCTGTTGGTCTCGACAGAAACCTTTTGTCCATACTCAAGCCTACGACGTGCTCATCTAATGAGTCCAATTGCGTCTTGGACCTATAGACCCTTCATTCGTGAGGTTGACCATTTTGGCCATAGCTGCCTCACACTACAACTACAATAAACAAATGCAGATGTTGTGTATGATCCTACGCTCGAAAATAAATTATGCACGTATTTTAACAAACCGAGGAGTAGTTAACACTTAACAGGGGAAAAAACACAGCCCCTCCTTTGATTATACGCGATAAACGAAAATTAACATACCAAGGTCTGAAATTCTGTAAAGTGCATGTATCGATCATCCAAAGTACCTTTCTCATGAACCCATCAATAGCGTTGGCTCAATTCAAGGCTAAATGACTCTTGAACGTATTCCGTGAAACAAGTAGAACATCATCATGGTCAGACGAGACATGTGTCCCTTGGCAGACTGACTAGCAAATGCTGCAGCTCATGTATATATACAAGTCTAAATGCAAATAATCCTCACGGCACAATATCACACTAAAATATAGGAGCCTTTTATTACTGAATTTGATTAATGATGTTGACGCAGAGAATATACAGACCGAGAGTCGTCACGTTGCACAGGTCACTATCGCCATGGCCTATCACACAAGTCACGTCTGTCTACTGATCTGGAAAAGGTCCCATTTGGATTTGAACCTCCACCACTACTATATAAACCCTTGCATTGCAACTCTTGTACATCATCAAGTTTGAGCATCAAACCATAAGTGGGGGGAGGGAGAGAGAGAGAGAGAGAGAGAGAGAGAGAGAGAGAGAGAGAAGAAGAAGAAATTAAAGAAAGTGATAGCCTATCCACCTAGTAGCAAATCCACAACACATTACAGAAGCAATGGCCCCCTGGACACAAAACGCGAGCGCCAAGGCTTTGCCTAGCTGTGTATCCAGTGTTATTCGTGAAGACAAGAGGATCCCGAAAGGGTACCTCCCCATAGTGCTTGTTCACGACGAGGAAGGTGGCGCGGAGACGAGGGTGTTGGTGCGTGTCAAAGATCTCAAGGAGCCATGCATGGCTGCGCTGCTGGAGATGGCCGAGCAACAGTTTGGGTACGGCCAACAGGGGGTGCTAAGAGTCCCCTGTGATGCACGGCGTTTTGAGCATGTGGTTAACATGGCACGCAAATCGAAAGCAGCTAGATAAATGATCATTGCTGCGAAACACAGATTGATCATTTAATTGGCTGTAATTGCATATTCTACTTATTTGTCTTGGACGCATATGTTACCGATGTAAATCCACCACAAATTTCATGTTTAAGAGATGAAATGGACATATATGAGGCACGTGTGTGTTATCCTCTAATGTTTTGTTCTTGCCGTTGGCTATTCGCTGGTGATAGGAATTGGGCAAGTAAAGGCTGACTGGCTGACTTTAACTAACTCTTAGCTTCCTTGGCTAGGAATTTCCTTTTTTTTCTACGATATTGTAACCGTTAACAAACCTGTTTTGTGGGGATCGTCCAAATACTAAACAACCACGAGCGCCGTTCGCAGGTAAGAACACCCTGACCTTGCAAGTTCTGGGCAAAGAAGCGATTCTCGGTTAACCTCGCTAGTTCTGAATCAACAAACAGAACTCGGCTAACCTCGCATCTTCTTTACTACTTTAGGGTTCCTAAGCTAGCAACTATTGGCTGACAACTAAGCTCCAATTGAACTAACCCTCGAGTGTTCGAAGTTAGTCTCGAACACCGGGTTTTCATCTCCTCCACCCTTTACCCTAAAGGAAGACATCACGAGGTTGGCCAAGTATGAAGGCACGAGGTTGAAGGTTTTATTTAGCGCGAGGGTGATGATACAAAGTTGGAAGCTTGATCTGGCATGGAGGAGAAGTCCCGAGGTTAAGAGGATGAAGGCGTGAGAAGTGTGAGTACATGAAAGCGTGAGAAGCGTGACTACACGAAGGCGTGAGAAGCGTAACTACGTAAGGGAATCCAATTTGTACACATTACCCCAATGACCCTTATGTATAGAATATCCTAGGAATGTAAAGTGGCTCACGGGTCACTATAAAAGGGGAGCCTTACTCGTTGTAAAGGGAGACTCATTATTTTTTGAGAACTTACAAGTATTTTTCCCTTCCCAATTACATCTGTTGGTGTCGAATTCCTTTGAGACCAACACGACGCCCACCGTGTTCTCAGCCCAAAACAACCCACAATGCCACCACCAAAGAAGAAGAAGACCACACCGCAGGAAACCACCGAGGGTGAAAGAGAGCAAGAGAGAGGGCTCGTTCCTATAGATCAAGACAACACAGACACCCTGAAAAAATTAAAACGAATCGAGGCTAGCTTAAGAACAAGAATGTAACAACCAGGTTGTTAAAGGCTTAAGGATGATTATTAAAGTGTTAATGGTGAAATTTGGATGATAATAAGGTATTATGGGCCAAAGTCAAATTTGACCAAAAATGCAAATTCAAGATTCAAATCTGAAGAAATTTAACAAAAATATGAAGTCAAGCCTTGAAGGTTTTTAGAATTCAAAGACATCAAGTTTGAAGTCTAAATCAAGTCATGGGCATCTCAAATTCATAGTCAAAGATGAGTTGACTTGTAATCACTATTCACTGTATGAAAAAGTGCAAGTTTGAAAACAGAAACACCCAGCCAACTTTGAAATTCAATTATGAAAGATTTCATTGAAGCTAGGAGATGTTTTGGAACACAAATGGACTCTGATCTATAGTGAATCTGTTGGACCTGTTATTGGCCAGATAAAACCAAGAATTCATATTTTAAATGGGGTTCAAAGTTTGAAAGTTGTGCAGTTTCAACTTAGCTGCTAAACTGAATGAAGTATGAAAACAGTGTCAGGTATGCAACTTTGAAAAGGCAATTCTGGAAAATTTATCATATATACATTGAGAGACTTTAGATCCTAAGTGGACTATGGTGTCTAGTAAACATTTTGAGCATGCTGTTGGACAAAGAAATGAAAGGATTCAAAAAATTTTCCTGGAACCCAAAGTTTGAATCCTACACTGTTCGACTTAACTAACGAAACTGAATGTAACAGCTGTTTCAGTCCAA
This sequence comes from Setaria italica, assembly GCF_000263155.2. Lineage (NCBI taxonomy): Eukaryota > Viridiplantae > Streptophyta > Magnoliopsida > Poales > Poaceae > Setaria > Setaria italica. Next base: position 31,670,047 of record NC_028454.1, on the reverse strand, counting down.
GAACAGTGTAAATTAGCCAAATTTTGCTTGAGATTTTGGAAGATTTTGAATATAAGGATTGGGCTTTATCACGCACAATGGAATCCCTTATTTGTGAATTACATTTGGCAGTAGTCATTGGATAAGAAGCAGTGAGTTTGTATATTGGAAATTGGATTCAAAGTTGGAAACAAAGGCTGTTTTGCAAGTTTCTGACAAAACTGAATGAGGTGTTGATTGAGCACTGTACTGACAGAACACTCATCATCCTCTACAACTTTGCTTAAAGGAAATCCAGGAGCTTGAATTGCAAATCGGGCACAAATTGAAGCTGAACTGTTGTGTGAATTGGGGAAAGAAAAAGAAAGAACAGGGCTAGCACGGTGCCACACAGCTATTTGCCGTTGATGGCAAGAGCGGTGCCACCGTGCCACGCGCCAGCAAAGGCAAGCAACACGTGAGCAAGTAGGTAGGTAGGAGGTGGCACTCGGGAAGGTGAGAATTTTTCATATAAATTACCGCTCCCGCCACCGGCGTTATCTTCTTCACTGCACCCCCGGTCGCCATTTTGCTCCACCGCCATCCCGCCACCGCCAGCCAGTCCACTCTGCCAGGGCCACCATCTTAGCTCCCAAGCCCGTCCCGGCAGTCACCGTCCAGCCACCGTCCCCACAGCATCAGTTCACCACCACCTTCTTCCTCGGTTTTGATCGCCGCTCGGGTCTGGTAAGGGTGCCACCGTGGAGATACCTTGTGCCGGAGTTCTGGTCATGGTCAAGGGTTTGGATAGGTCACACTTCAGCTCTAGATGGGTTAAGCCGTGCTTGTGGCTTAGAGCCTAGCTCGCTTGGCTGGAAAGCTTGCGCCACCGTGCGCCGTGCTTCAGCCATGGCCACCGCCATGGAGAGCATTGCTCCAGCCATGATTAGCTCAATTTGGAGGGTGCGCTGGGTTGCTAGGGTAGTGGCAGAGGCTCCAGCGTCGTTGCCGGTCAGTCGAGCGCCACCACGCCACCATCGGTCTTGTGCCGTTCATTGTCGTTGTCCGTCCAACCACCGCTAGAACACCATCAGGGGGTGCGGAAGGATATCATGAGTCCAGTGAGGGTGTCCTCGTCGCCGGGTACCTCGTTGGTGACGAGCTGCCACCCTTACCTGTCGGCTAGCACCCGGTCAAGGCCGGGGGTATGGTTTGTTGACCCGAGCCCACGTGTCGGTGTGTGGGGTGTAGGCTGTGGGTGAGTGAGAAAAGTCCAGAGGGGGGGGGGAGTTTCAGATAATGTTTGTTTTAGATTTAGAAAAAATAGATTTAAATTCCTGTTTTCATATTTAAATTATTATAATTTATAGAATTGTCCAAATTTAGTGAAACCGATTTTATTAGGTGTATTTTATTTTCCTTTATGCATTAAAAATTCTTAAACCCTAAGGTAAAATAATAAAAATTTAAGTATTTATTAATGCCTTTGATTAAGGTATTTAATTAAATACTTAATCTTTATGAAATGAATAAAATTCTAAATAATATTTTATTATTTACAAATAATAATTAATCCATAGGATTTAAGATTTTTAGATAAGAAATTAATTATAATATTTTTCTAAATACTTGTGTTACTCAACCCTTAAGGTAAATTTGTCATACATGTTAATCAAGGAAATTAGCTTGGAATTTTGGAAATATGGAGATGGTAGTTCTGTCTACTAAAGTTTAATCTTGTTAAGGACCGTTCATTGTTTTAACCAATGATCAAGTGATATTACCTGGTTGCTTACTATCTCTGGGGACCAGCAAAGCCCGGTAGGTTAGTTGGCTCTCTGGTTGGAAATATTATTACCCGTGCTCGTGCGTCAGAAAGGCAGGAGCGTAGCCTGAAACTCACATGGAGATCAGGCTAGACGTAGGGTCCCATGTGGGGGTGCGTCCCTGGGTTCGGGTAATTATGTTTTCGATCTTTGGGTAGGGCTAATCGAAAGGTCGTTATGCGCAACCTGATCAGTTGTGCATGGCTGGTGATGAGGTATCTCCAGCAGGATGTGAATCGGTCCGAATCGCCACAATTCTCGGTTATGATTGCACTTGATCATAGCTTAAACATCATAGAGTAATCAAGTGGATTATAATACTTTCCTGAAATAAATATGCTGTATGACTTAGACCCATATGGTTGCTCAAAATATTTTATTCACCTAGACTGGTTAGGTAAAAATTAATCTGAAATAAAATGATAAAACTAAGGTTCCACTAGTAGTAAGCTTTCCGCAAAAAAATTTGAGTCAGCTAGTGCACCATAAAGCTATCATATAGTATTTTAAATCTACCTATACTGGTTAGTCGGGTCAGTCTTGTTGAGTACTCTCGTACTCAGGGGATCCCTTGTTGCTGTTTTTAGAAGCACATCAGGGGACAACCGCTGAAGAAGTCCTGAAGAACTAGGGTATTTACAGGTCTCGTAATACCCTAGAATAAAACTTAGTTGTATAATTATTTGCCCATGGACTTTTTGATGTTCAAAACTCCTAGCAATGGTTTAACTTGCATAGTTAAGTTTATTTGAATCTACGGTTTGTAATAATTCTTACCTCGTGTAGGTATGTAAAAATGTAATATTTGTTGATGCTTTCCCTTCATCGAAGCGATCTTGATGTAGGGCTACAATTCACATCGTGAATGTTTCAAGGCATCCTAGGGACACTCGACGAACTATCGGGCTTACACTATTTTTAGTGCGTTTCGCATAATTGCTATTCCGACAACGATTAGACGTACTTAAGCTAGTTTAAGTCGGATAGTTCCACCACAGCTGGTATCAGAGCCATAGGTTGGGATAATCTATAGATATTACTGTTTAAATTTGAGACTCTATTTTAAATGAAGAAAATGTGAGTCATAGGTGGCAATATTATTAATTGTTTGGTTGTTTTGGAGATGCTAACTGTTTGTTGCGTGTTTCTAGTGTTGTTAGCATTGTTATTAGGGAGATTTTGCTATGCCGCCAATTTTTCTACGAGTGGGTATATGTGTCTGAAAGTGCGTAGGAATTGTTGCATCATAATTGCATTGTATGTTTTTAAAACTTTTGGGTTTGATGAGCGCCGTTAGAGCTAACCCCGTTTCTTGCTAGATGTTCCAAGAAGGGTACACCGATCAAGATGGTTGGACCAGGGGACACTATCTAGATAAACCGGGTTTTACACAGTTATTATGGAAGACTCTGTAGGATGTAGGATTCAAAAATCCTCCTAAATATTATTGGAAGGAGGATACTTGTTACAAGCAATATTGTAATGTATATGTACATATCTTGGATGAGGATTCTAATCCAAACTGGCTACTGGATGAAGTAATGGAGTAGGGTTTTGAGTTCAACGACACTATTGAGAGGGCAGCCATGACCGCCCTGACTGATTTATGTGAGAAGAATAAGATAGAAGTGAGATCTAGTCCTGCCCGGTATTATCCAATCAAAAATCATGATGACGGCACTTGGAAGCACAGAATAAAAGCTTTGAAGAATTCTTCTAGAGTGGAGCATGATGTCATTGTAGTTGCCTTCTATGATTATATGACTGCAATGTATAATCTTCATCAATCATGCCTGAGGGAATATTATAATCAAAGAAAGAGAAATGAAGAAGCCAAGATGGATGTGTGGGGTGTAAAACATGATATGGAGTTGAGCAAGAAGGTGGCGCTTGCACGTGAACATACTATGGAAAGAGCCATGAGAGAGCAGTCCAGGAAGATAGATGAATATGAAGAAAAATTGAAGGCAGCCCAGGAATACATTGATATTAGCAAGAACACCTCTGAGATGTATCGGGAGTTTGTGGAAGCGAATGTGAGTCGATTGGAGGTCAAGAAATCTTAGCAGTAGGATGAAATACTTTCTCTCTGATTGGCAATGAAGAGATGCAGGCTCAAATGTTGGCACAAAATTGGGCAAATATTCCACCTCCACCGCCAAAAGAGCCACAACCACTAGCCCTTGCAGCAGAAGAAGAAAATGTGGATATTGTGGGTGGTAATGCGGATATGCCTCAGCCAGCAGCTCTAGAAATAGATTTGCATTCTCACAAGAATTTGGAGGGTTTTGATGTGGAGGTGGAGGAGAATTTAGGTTGCATTCAGATGGAGCAGCATCAGTTTGCATGGGCCAATGCAAATGCTGATGGATTTGATTTGGAAGGACATGGTCCCCTAGGACAAGGGGAGGCCAGAGGCAATGATAATGAAGAAGAGGAGGAATAAGAAGAACTGAAGGAGATTCAAGGGAGTTCTGGTACGGACAGTATATCCATGTCATCCTTGTCCTCTTCATCTGATGAGCAGAGCTCAGAGTTCGGGAGTGAGAATTCTGTTAATCAGCCACCACCTCCCGAAGTTGGACCTACTATTCCTCCAGGACAGGCTTTGATGACCGTGGACCACAATATGTTGCACGCTGCGATGGCACGTTTGGGGGTCAATGCCGCATAGTTGGACATTCATCCCTATTTTTGTTGAAGGATGAATGCTAGTTTGTATATATGTAGAATAGGCAGGTCGAGGGTGTAAGATAGTTGGGGATGTTTCTGTATGGTTGAACTCTTGCCCATGTAATATAAATAAGAATGTAAATAAGTATGGCTTGCATGTTGGATGTGATGTTTATATTGACATGCATAAAGTATGTGCATACTTATGAAGAATATTGACAAGCTGCTGAACAGACATTAGTAACCTATTAAAATTTTTGGCAAAATGTCGAATCATAAGGGATATCAAGCTTCTGGGTCGGGGGCCAATGATGAAACTCCACCACCGGCTCCCGCACTGGCAGATGCAATTGCCAGTCTTATGAACTCAGGAGCCGAGCAAGCTCGACTGCTAAATATGATTGTCTAGAACATAGAGAATCCGAGGGGTCGTAGGGATCCGGAACGAGGTGTTACCTACACCCATTTCTTGGAGACTCTTCCCCCTATTTTCTTGAAGGCCGAGCACCCAATTGAAGCGAATGAATGGCTTCAAACGATGGAGCAAAAATTCCGTGTGATTCCGAATTGCACGGAAACTCAAAAGACAGAGTTTGACAGAATCCAGCTCCAAGGTCCTGCCGAAACCTGGTGGACTAGCTACCTAGCAAGGCAGCCTGCTGGAAAGGAGACTGTATGGGAGGATTTCAAGGTCGCCTTCCATGCTCAGTTCATGCCCGAGGGTGTTATGAGAATGAAGCTGGAGCAATTCCTAAGGCTTCAGTGGGGGAACCAAAGCTTGCTGGAGTGTACCAGTGAATTTGATCATTTAGGCCAGTATGCTCTGGAGCATGTGAGTACAGAGTCCAAGAAAAGAGATTACTATCTTTAGGGGTTCAATGCAAAGATGCAGGATAAGTTATCCACCTGCACCTTCGCTAACTATAGCTCTGTCGTGAGCGTGGCCATCACCGTGGAGGATAAGATGAGGGTCCTGGACGAATCCCTCAAAGGGGAGGAGTCCTTGAAGAGAAAGAACATTTCTTTCGGGGCCTCAGGGAGTGCTACCCAGCGGATGAGGTTCATCTACCGAGGACCTCCCTGACCATCTTACAGGCCCTCATTCCAGCAGAGGCTACCTTAGCCATGGGTTGCAAGAAACCCAATGAATGCTCATCACCCGGTAAGCTCTCAATTCTCAGGATTTCGAAATCCCACTACTCCAGGAAACCTGAAGCCCTGCTACAATTGCAAAAGGCCAGGTCACTTTGCTTGAGATTGCCGTTTCACCAAGGCTGGGGGAAATATGAATGTGAAAGCTCAGACATCGGGTCAAGGGTCCGGCTAGAAACTTGTCACGAAAAAGTTCTTGAATGCCAAGACTAGGCGGGTTCACTATATGAATGTCGAGGAAATTCTCGAGGGTGAACCCATCATGGCAGGTATGTTCTTTATCAATGATCACCCTACCATGGTCTTATTTGATTCTGGTTCCTCACATACTTTTATAGGTAGAAACTTTGTGAAGCGATATCAATTAGAAGTTCACACACTGAACATTAAATATGCTATTCAAGCCACTAGAGCCACCCAAAACACCAATCAAGTAGTTCGCAATGTGATCTTAAACTTAGAAGGTAATAAAGTTGGTGCACTTCATTTGATTTTGGAAGACTAAGGAATAGATATTATCTTTGGGGTAAATTGGATGAAACAATATAAGGTTTAGATTGATGTGGACAATCGGATCCTTAGTTTGAGAGATACACAAGGACATCCGTTCAAACTCCAATTACCCACCCGTCAAAGTTTGGATGAAATGGTTAAGAAAACTAGAGCAGTGACTCTAAAATCTATCCCCGTAGTCAACGAATTTGAAGATGTTTTTCCTGAGGATCTTCCTTGTCTACCGTCGGATAGAACAGTAGAGTTTACCATTGAACTAGAACCTGGTACCGCCCCTATCTCTAGAAGGCCTTACCGGATGCCACCTAAAGAACTAGTAGAATTGAAAGTTCAATTGCAAGGATTGCAAGACAAAGGTTTCATCCAGCCTAGTACTTCAGCTTGAGGCTACCCAACAATCTTTGTCAAAAAGAAGGATAACACTTTGAGGTTATGTGTGGACTATTGTCCTTTAAATGTCGTAACCATCATGAACAAGTATTCATTGCCACGGATTGACTTGTTATTTGACCAATTGGCCGGGGCCAAGGTCTTTTCCAAGATTGACCTCTGGTCTAGTTATCATCAAATTAAGATCAGACCTTAGGATATTCCCAAGATGACATTCTCAACCAGGTACAGATTGTATGAGTACTTGGTCATGACCTTTGGATTGATGAATGCCCTAGCGCATTTTATGTATCTTATGAGCTCCGTGTTCATGCCGAAGTTGGACAAATTCATGGTGGTTTTCATTGATGATATCTTAGTATTCTCTAAGAGTGAAGGAGAACATGTGGGGCATTTGCGTATTGTTTTGAATAGACTTCGGGAACATCAACTATATGTCAAATTTAGTAAATGTGAATTTTGGTTAAAGAAGGTCCCATTCTTTGGGCATGTCTTGTCAGAAAAAGACATTGAAGTGGATCCCGGGAAGGTCAAGGATATATTGGATTGGAAATCACCAACATCTGTCCATGAGGTGAGAAGTTTCCTTAGGATGGCTAGGTATTACTGAAGGTTCATTTCAAAGTTCTCCACGATTTCCATGCCAATAACTAAGTTACTAAAGAAGGAGGTGAAGTTTGAATGGAGTTCCGGGTGTGAAGAGGCATTCCAATTGCTGAACAAGTTGTTGACCACAGCACCAGTGTTAGCCCAACCTAACCTGGAGAAGCCCTTTGATATTTACTGTGATGCCTCAGGAACTGGTTAGGATGTGTCCTCATGCAAGAAGGAAGGGTCCTTGCTTATGCTTCTCAACAGCTGAAGCGACATGAAGAACATTACCCCACCCATGATCTGGAACTTGCTGCTGTGGTCCATGCATTAAAGATATGGCGACATTACCATCATGGAAGTGACTGCAACATTTTTACCAATCATAAGAGTTTAAAATACATAGTCACTCAATCGGACTTGAATATGAGGTAGAGGCGATGGTTGGAACTTATCAAAGACTACAAGTTGGAAATCCATTACCATCCTGGTAAAGCTAATGTAGTGGTCGATGTTCTGAGTAGAAAACATCAATGTCACTGCATCACTGTTCAACCCAGCCTCAAGATCTTGTGTAAAGAATTAGAAGACTTGAATTTGGAAATAGTGATGCAAGGTACGCTTCAGAATATTACATTGTATGATACTCTAAAGGAAAGAATAGTAAAAGCTCAAAAAGAGGACCAAGGGACGGAAATACTCTGAAAGCAAATTGCTAAAGGCAAAGTTTCTAGTTTCACCCAAGATGAGAATGGAGCACTGTATTTCAAAGATAGAATAGTAGTTCTCGAGGATATAAATTTAAGGAAAACAATTTTGGATGAAGCCCATCTATCCAGGTTTGCTATTCATCCTGGAAGTAACAAAATGTACCAAGATTTAAAACAAAGATTCTGGTGGGCAATGATGAAGCAAGAAATAGCAAGGTATGTGGCTGAATGTGATACCTATCAAAGAGTTAAGCCAATCCTTCAAAAATTTGCTGGTTTACTCCAACCTTTGGCAATTCCCACTTGGAAATAGGAAGACATTTCCATGGATTTCATAGTAGGATTGCCTACTACTTCAAAAGGGTATGATTCTATATGGGTTATCATTGATTGACTCACTAACCTAGCCCATTTCATTCCTATCAAGACCACATATCGCATGCTAGCTTATGCGGAGCTATAGATTTCTCGGATTGTATCCTTAGACGGGGTACCCAAGACAATCACTTCCGATCAAGGTTCCTTGTTTGTTTCTAGATTATGGGAACTACTGCATGAGGTAATGGGAGCTACACTTATCAGAAGCTCCGCCTACCATCCTCAAACTGGAGGTCAGACAGAGAGGGTCATCTAGATATTGGAGGATATGCTAAGGGCTTGTGTCATTACCTTCTCAAAGAAATGGGATGAGTGTTTGCCTACAACAGTAGTTACCAAGCTAGCATACAAATGGCACCATTTGAAGCTTTATATGGCCGAAGGTGCAGAACACCTTTGAATTGGTCAGAAGCCGGAGAAAGAGCACATCTGGGGTATGATTTGGTTATGGAAACTGAAGAAAAGGTTCGAAAGATCCGTAAGCATCTTGAAATAGCTCAATCTCGGCAGAAAAGCTATTATGACAAAAGGAGACAACCCTTAGCCTTCAATGTTGGAGACTTTGTGTATCTCCGTGCGTCTCCAATGAAATGAGTGCAATATTTTGGAGTTAAAAGAAAGTTAGCTTCAAGATATATTGGGCCTTATGAAATTCTGGAATAGAAGGGTCCAGTTGCATATAAGCATTGCCGGATCAACTTGCCTCCATACATAATGTATTTCATGTATCTCAGCTTAAGAGATGCTTGAGAATACCAGAAGAGTCATTAGAAAATCAAGAATTAGAACTAGAACCAGATCCGACTTATGAAAAGAAGCCCATTAAAATTCTAGATCAGAAAAAAAGAGATACTCGTAATAAGAGTATCAAGTTTTACAAGGTTCAATGGAAAAATCACACCAAAGATGAGGCTACGTGGGAACAAGTAGAGAGTTTGGAATCTAAGTACCCCGAGCTTTTTGATGGAGCCTGAAATCAGGTATATAGACATGAACAAGTAGTTTGCCCAATTTCTCTTATGAAGATGTAAAAGGAAACTTGTATGGCGCATTTTCCTTTCCACTCTCAAGAAAGAGTCTAGCACCCTGAATCTTGGGAAAAGATTCTTTTAAGGAGGGGAGGCTGTAACAACCAGGTTGTTAAAATCTTAAGGATGATCATTAATGTGTTAATGGTGAAATTTGGATGGTAATAAGGTATTATGGGCCAAAGTCAAATTTGACCAAAAATGCAAATTCAAGATTCAAATCTAAAGAAATTTGACAAAAATATAAAGTCAAGCCTTGAAGATATTTAGAATTCAAATACATCAAGTTTGAAGTCCAAATCAAATCATGGGCATCTCAAATTTATAGTCAAATATGGGTTGACTTGAAATCACTATTCACTGTCTGAAAAAGTGCAAGTTTGAAAATAGAAACACCCAACCAACTTTGAAATTCAATTCTAAAAGATTTTTCATTGAAGCTAGGAGATATTTTGGAGCACAAGTGGACTCTGATCTATAGTGAATCTATTGGAGCTATTATTGGCCAGAGAAAACCAAAAATTCATATTTTAAATGGGGTTCAAAGTTTGAAAGTTGTGCAGTTTCAACTTAACTGCTAAACTGAATTAAGGATACAATGTTAGGTATGCAACTTTGAAATGCAATTATGGAACATTTATCATATATATATTGAAAGAATTTGGATCCCAAGTGGACTATGGTGTCCAGCAAACATTTTTAGCATGTTGTCGGACAAATAAAAGAAAGGATTTGAATTTTTCCGGGAACCCAAAGTTTGAATCTTGCACTGTTTGGCTTAACTGACGAAACTGAAAGTCATAGCTGTTTCAGTCCAAGAAGACGTGATCCTCTACAACTTTGCTTAAAGGAAATTCAGGAGCTTGAATTACAAATCGGGCACAAATTGAAGCTGAACTTTCGAGTGAATTGGAGAAAGAAAAAGAAAGAACAGGGCTGGTCGGGTGCCACACAGCTGTTTGCTGTTGGTGGCAAGAGCGGTGCCGTTGTGCCACACGCCAGTAAAGACAAGCAACACGCGAGGAGGTGGCGCTTGGGAAGGCGGTAATTTTTCATATAAAGTACCGCTCTCGCCTACGGTGTTATTTGTTTCACCGCATGCTCTGCTTTTCATCGCGCCCCTGGTCGCCGTTCTACTCCGCCATCGTCCCGCCACCGCCTGCCAGTTCACTCCGCTAGAGCCACCATCTTGAGCTCCTTCAGCCCATCTCGACATTCCTCGTCCAGCCACGGTCCCCATAGCCTCAATTCACCGCCACCTTCTTCCTCGGTTCCACCGCTGCTCGGGTCTGGTAAGGGCGCCACTGTGGAGATGCCTTGTGCTGGAGTTTTGGTCATGGTCCAAGGGTTTGGGTAGGTCACGCTTGAGCTCTAGATGGGTTAAGCCGTGCTTGTTGGCTTGGAGCCTAGTCGGCTTGGTCGGAACCCTTGCGCTGCCGTGCGCTATGCTTCGGCCATGGCCGCTGCCGTGGAGAGCATTGCTCCGGCCATAGTTAGCTCAAGTTGGAGAGCGTGCTGGGTTGCTAGGGTAGTGGCAGAGGCTCCAGTGTCGCTTGTTCCCGTAGGGTTGCCGCCGGCAAGCCTTGCACTGCCGGTCAGTCGAGCGTCGCCGCGCCGCCGTCGGTCTTGTGCTATTTGTTGTCATCGTTCATCCAACCACCACTAGAACACCATCAAGGGGTACGGAAGGATGTCACGAGTCAAGTGAGGGTGTCCCCGTCACTAGGAACCTCGCCGGCGATGAGCTACCACCCTTACCCACCGGCCAACTCTCGGTCAAGGCTGGGGGTTTGGTTTGTTGACTCGGGCCCGCGTGTCGGCGTGTCGGGGGTAGGCTGTGGGTGAGTGAGAAAAGTCAAAACGGGGGGGGGGGGGAGTTTCAGAAGCAGGGTGGAAAATTGCAAAGGTGTTAGTCGATAACGGAAGCTCAGCGCATATCATTTTCACAAATACATTTAGAGAAATGAAAATTGATCCTCATCTGCTATAGCCGACAGAAGTGCCATTGCTTGGCTTCGGAAGAAGGCCGGTTAGAGCCTTGGGGAAAATATCACTATTGGTGTCATTTGGAAACCCAGACAATGCCAAAACAGAACACATAACATTTGACATTGTCGAGATGTACTATCCATACTATACTATCCTTGGCAGAGGGTTCATCAACAGGTTTGATGCAGCAATAAGGCAGTTATTCCTATGCATGAAGATCCCAGCCTTGAAAGGGGTAATCATAGTCTATGGAGACCAGCTCTCGGTCTTGAGATCATTCAAAGCATTGTTTTCCTTCTTCAGCCTCGCGACCTCAGGTTCGATTTCCAAAACCTTTGTGCTACGGCTAAGTGTGTCCTTTTCCTTCTCTTGAAGCCTCTCAACAGCAACCTTACTAGCAATTACAGCCTGCAAAAGAGAAACAACGAAAACCAAATAAAAAACTAAGAAAAACTATGGATTGATAAAACAACTGAAACCTCGTTACTTGCCAAAACAAAACATTATATCCGAGGGTATCTGTTATCCTGGCCAAGTGATCAGGGTCAAAACACCACAAGGGCTTCTCGTACTTTGTCAAAACAAAGAGCAGCATATAAGCAGGCAAGCAAAACAAAGAACAAACAAATCAAGGAATAATAAAAATACTAACTTTCATCGTCAAATGCGTTGCCTCATGCATCATCTTCAATAGAAAGCCTAGCTATCGCAAGGACCTGAGGGACTTTATCTTTTTCACTGGCAAACTTTATCTTTTTCACTGGCAACCTGGCCCTCCTCAGGAACCTCGTCAGTATTGGCCTTAGCTTTCCCCAAGGCCGCTTTTGCTATTTCATGTACAACATGGAGTGAGTCCTTAGAACCCCACAACAGCGGTGGATTGTAAGGATCATCATCCTAACCTAATCTAGGCACATGAACAGACAATAGTTTCTCCCTAAGATCGGTGCCAAAAGCTTTGTTATAGCCGGCGACAAATGGAGGCAAAGCGGAACCCTCGGGTAAAGGGTGATCCCTGAGAAGCAGCGAGGGTTCGCTATACACCTCTCCAGCTGCACCAACAGTATTTTGCAATTCCATCGAAAACTTAACAGAGGCACCGCTGGAATCAACAAGGTCTAACTTAGGCAAAAATTTGGCTACATTTTTACCTGTCTCAGCAGGCACTGGATCAGGCTTGTCCATCTTGGCAGCAGTAGCAACCTCGAGGTGTACCTCTTTTAGAGGAGACTTTGCTTTAGCTTTAGGGCGCTGAGATGACGCCAAAGACAAGTCCTCATCCAAAAATCCCTCATCGTCCTCTTCATCCAGGACGTTAACGATTCTAGCCCCCGTTTTCTTGCCAGCCTTCTTCAACTTCAATCTGGCAAGGGCTCCAGTAGCTTCAAGCTCTAGCTTCGTGGCTTCCGACTCAGCCTTGGGATAATGCATTGGAGGCACAGAACTCTTGACAACCCTGGGTTTCTTGCCAAAAATACTTAGCTGTTGGTCAGTAGAGGAGTCCTGGCCAAGTAGGCCTTTCTTCTTGAGAGCTTCGAGGGTAGAGGTCTTGGACTTCTTAGTGACCTCAACCACAAGTAAGGAGGTTGAATCCTCATGTTTCTTCTTCTTTCCTTTACCACCATTCCCACAAAACTCAACGGAGTCAGTCATGCCAACCTCGCGCATCTGCTTGGAGGGCTTGCAAGGTTTGGCGCGAGGTTCGACCTCTATACCCATTTCTTAAAAAATATGGTTCACTCGGAGATCGTGCGTAACAAACTTGCGAGCAGATAAAAATTCACGAATTTCTGGTTTAGGCACAATGTCAGCACCGGGAGGCCTAGCAATACCCTCAGGAAATATCCTTTGCTGACATAGAAATCAATCATATTCTTTGAAACCAAAGACCGCCCGAAGCGCAGGGTTGGAGGGAAATTGTCCTTTCCAGCCATTAGCTTCGATGGATCAGCTTCGACGTTAGAACGTCTTCTCCACTGTCACTTTCGCAAGAAATCAAAACCTCACCAGCCTCCTGTCCCTCGGCAGCCTTCGGCTTGTTCCTCAGAAAATAATGCACGCATTTGAACAAACCAAGGAGTAGTTAACACTTAACAGGGGAAAAACACAGCCCCTCCTTTGATTATACGTGATAAACGAAAATTAACATACCGAGGTCTGAAATTCTGTAAAGTGCATGTATCGATCATCCAAAGTACCTTTCTCATGAACCCATCAATAGCGTTGGCTCAATTCAAGGCTAAACGACTCTTGAACTTATTCCGTGAAACAAGTAGAACATCATCATGGTCAGACGAGACCTGTGTCCCTTGACAGACTGACTAGCAAATGCTGCAGCTCATGTATACAAGTCTAAATGCAAATAATCCTCACGGCACAATATCTCACTAAAATATAGGAGCCTTTTATTACTGAATTTGATTAATGATGTTGACGCAGAGAATATACAGACGGAGAGTCGTCACGTTGCACAGGTCACTATCGCCATGGCCTATCACACAAGTCACGTCTGTCTACTGATCTGGAAAAAGTCCCATTTGGGTTTGAACCTCCACCACTACTATATAAACCCCTGCATTGCAACTCTTGTGCATGATCAAGTTTGAGCATCAAACCATAAGTGGGGAGGGAGAGAGAGAGAGTTCATAGCCTACATCCCCAGCAAAAACAAAGAAGAAATTAAAGAAAGTGATAGCCTATCCACCTAGTAGCAAATCCACAACACATTACAGAAGCAATGGCCCCCTGGACACAAAACGCGAGCGCCAAGGCTTTGCCAAGCTGTATATCCAGTGTTATTCGTGAAGACAAGAGGATCCCGAAAGGGTACCTCCCCATAGTGCTTGTTCACGACGAGGAAGGTGGCGCGGAGACGAGGGTGTTGGTGCGTGTCAAAGATCTCAAGGAGCCATGCATGGCTGGGCTGCTGGAGATGGCCGAACAACAGTTTGGGTACGGCCAACAGGGGGTGCTAAGAGTCCCCTGTGATGCACAGCGTTTTGAGCATGTGGTTAACATGGCACGCAAATCCAAAGCAGCTAGATAAATGATCATTGCTGCGAAACATAGATTGATCATTTAATTGGCTGTAATTACATATTCTACTTATTTATCTTGGACGCATATGTTACTGATGTAAATCCACCAAAAATTTCACGTTTAAGAGATGAAATGGACATATATGAGGCACATGTGTGTGTGTTATCCTCTAATGTTTTGTTCTTGCCGTTGGCTATTCGCTGGTGATATTGAATTGGGCAAGGAAAGGCTGACTGCCTGACTTTAACTAACTCTTAGCTTCCTTGGCCAGGAATTTCCTTTTTATTCTACGATATTGTGACCGTTAACAAAACCGTCACAAAAAATCTGCCCGTATATAGGAACAAACTGAGCGTGGCATGTCGTGTTTATCCAAAAAAATAAATTAAACTATCTGAAAAATTCAAATATCTCACGATCAGTTGTGGGTAATATTGTATCATGAAGCATCTTGACATCTTAGATGATCTCTTATAAGGATTTCTTCAACGATTTCCTCAGATTTTTGCACCATTGCATCCAGATCATGTGGATCTCTTCTCTGATCCACCTTACTGCACCCAAGCCAGCAGATATTGCAGACTCTTGAGCTACACCCAACTGCATTTTCCCCGTTGTAAAGGGAGACTCATTATTTTTTAAGAACTTACAAGTATTTTTCCCTTCCCAATTATATCTATTGGTGTTGAATTCCTTTGAGACCAACACGGCGCCCACCATGTTCTCAGCCCAAAACAGCCCACGATGCCACTACCAAAGAAGAAGAAGACCACACCGCAGGAAACCACCGAGGGTGAAAGAGAGCAAGAGAGATGGCTCGTTCCTATAGATCAAGACAACACAGACACCCTGAAAAAAATAAAAAGAATCGAGGCTAGCTTAAGAACAAGAATGTAACAACCAGGTTGTTAAAGGCTTAAGGATGATTATTAAAGTGTTAATGGTGAAATTTGGATGATAATAAGGTATTATGGGCCAAAGTCAAATTTGACCAAAAATGCAAATTCAAGATTCAAATCTGAAGAAATTTGACAAAAATATGAAGTCAAGCCATGAAGGTATTTAGAATTCAAAGACATCAAGTTTGAAGATCAAATCAAGTCATGGGCATCTCAAATTCATAGTCAAAGATAGGTTGACTTGTAATCACTATTCACTGTCTGAAAAAGTGCAAGTTTGAAAACAGAAACACCCAGCCAACTTTAAAATTCAATTATGAAAGATTTTTCACTGAAGCTAGGAGATGTTTTGAAACACAAGTGGACTCAGATCTATAGTAAATCTGTTGGACCTGTTATTGGCCAGATAAAACCAAGAATTCATATTTTAAATGGGGTTCAAAGTTTGAAAGTTGTGCAGTTTCAACTTAGCTGCTAAACTGAATTAAGTATGAAAACATTGTCAGGTATGCAACCTTGAAATGCAATTCTGAAAAATTTATCATATATACATTGAAAGACTTTAGATCCCAAGTGGACTATGGTGTCTAGCAAACATTTTGAGCATTCTGTTGGACAAAGAAAAGAAAGGATTCGAAATTTTTCCTGGAACCCAAAGTTTGAATCCTGCACTGTTCGGCTTAACTAATGAAACTGAATGTAACAGTTGTTTCAGTCCAAGAACAGTGTAAACTAGCCAAATTTTGCTTGAGATTTTGGAAGATTTTGAATATAAGGCTTGGGATTTAACATGCAAAATGGAATCCCTGATATGTGAATTACCTTTGGCAGTAGTCATTGGATAAGAAGAAGTGAGTTTGTATATTGGAAATTGGATCCAAAGTTGGAAACAGAGGCTGTTTTGCAAGTTTCTGACAACCTGAATGAGGTGTTGATTGAGCACTGTACTGACAGAAACCTAGCTCGACTCTGGGGCACAAATTCAAGGTGATGGAGTGATCTTTTGATCCCGATGCAAATCAATCAAATGTAGAACACATGATCCTCTACAACTTTTCTTAAAGGAAATCCAGGAGCTTGAATTGGAAATCGGGCACAAATTGAAGCTGAACTTTCATGTGAATTAGGGAAAGAAAAAGAAAGAACAGGGCTAGCCTGGTGCCACACAACTGTTTGCCGTTGATGGCAAGAGCGGCGCCGCCATGCCACGCGCCAACAAAGGCAAGCAACACGCGAGCAAGCATGTCGGTAGGAGGTGGCATTCGGGAAGGTTGTAATTTTTCATATAAATTATCGCTCCCCGCCATCGGCGTTATCTTTTTCACCGCGCCCCCGGTCGCCGTTTTGCTCCACCGCCATCCCGCCACTGCTAGCCAGTCCACTCCGCTAGAGCCACCGTCTTAGCTCCTGAGCCCACCCCAACAGTCACCGTCCAGACACCATCCCCACAGCCTCAGTTCACCACCACCTTCTTCCTTGGTTCCAATCGTCGCTCGGGTCTGGTATGGGCGCCGCTGTGCAAATACCTTGTGCTGGAGTTCTGGTCGTGGTCCAAGGGTTTGGGTAGGTCACACTTGAGCTCTAGATGGGTTAAGCCGTGCTTGTTGGCTTAGAGCCCAGCCGGCTTGGCTGGAACGCTTGCGCCGCTGTGCGCCGTTCTTCAGCCATGGCCGCCGCCGTGGAGAGCATTGCTCCAGCCACGATTAGCTTGAGTTGGAGGGCGCGCTAGGTTGCTAGGGTAGTGGCAGAGGCTCAAGCATCACTTGTTGCCGTAGGGTCGCTGCCGGTCAGTTGAGCGCCACCATGCCGCCGTCGGTCTTGTGCAGTTCATTGCCGTTGTCCGTCCAACTACCGCTAGAACACCATCAGGGGGTGCAGAAGGATATCATGAGTCAAGTGAGAGTGTCCCCGTCGTCGGGAACCTCGCCGGCGACGAGCTGCCGCCTTTACCTGCCGGCCAGCTCCCGGTCAAGGCTGGGGGTATGGTTTGTTGACCCGGGCCCACGTGTCGGTGTGTGGGGTGTAGGCCGTGGGTGAGTGAGAAAAGTCCAGAAGGGGAGGGGGGAGTTTCGGATAATGTTTGTTTTAGATTTAGAACAAATAGATTTAAATTCCTGTTTTCATATATAAATCATTATAATTTATAGAATTGTCCAAATTTAGTGAAACAAATTTTATTAGGTGTATTTTATTTTCCTTTATGCATTAAAAATTCTTAAAACCTAAGGTAAAATAATAAAAATTTAAGTATTTATTAATGCCTTTGATTAAGGTATTTAAATAAATACCTAATCTTTATGAAATGAATAAAATTCTGAATAATGTTTATTATTTACAAATAATAGTTAATCCATAGGATTGAAGATTTTCAGATTAGAAATTAATTATAATATTTTTGTAAATAAAAGAAAATGCTTAAGTTAGGTAGTTAAAAGAAATTAAAATTGTGAGTTAATCTTTATGGATAGTTTAGTGTTAGCTTGCAAATTTATCATGAATATAAGTTGTATAGTCTTTTGTTTCAAAAAGTTTGCATCTCTAACTAATGCATGCATCCTATCGTAGACATAGAAGCCCCAGAAGTGGATTTCTTGGAAATCTTTGAAGAACCTCAAGAATTCGAAGAGGTTGTTGAATTAATCCCTTGTGTGGAAGGATCTTCCGAGGATACTAACTTTTTTGTGAATCAAGGCAAGCCCTGGTGCATCTAAGCCTATCTATTTTTAGAAATTATTATTCATGAGTCCAATTATTGATTATTTCCTTATGAATGCATTAAATCTAGGAATTATGGCAACCCATTCTTGTGCATGATCCCAGTTTGTTTATAGGACGTCTTTGCCACCTGTTCAATTAATAAGTAAACATCCTATGCTTAGCAATACTTAGATACTCTTAAAGTAACTTGTGTTACTCAACCCTTAAGGTAAATTTGTCATACATGTTAATCAAGGAAATTAGCATGGAAATTTGGAAATGTGGACAGAAGCTAGAGATGGTAGTTCTGTCTACTAAAGATTAATCTGGTTAATGACCATTCGTTGTTTTATCCAATGATCAAGTAATATTACAAAGTTTCTTACTGTCTCTGGAGATCAGGCCAGACGTGGGGTCCCATGTGGGGGTGCATCCCAAGGTTCGGGTCATTATGTTTCCGATCTTTGGGTACGGCTAATCGAAAGGTCATTATGCGCAACCCGATCAGTTGTGGATTGCTGGTGATCAGGTATCTCCTGTAGGATGTAAATCAGTCCGAATTGCTGCAATCCCTTATTGTTATTTTCAGAAGCACAACAGGGACAACCGAAGAAGAAGTCTCGAAGAACTAGGGTATTTACGGGTCTCGTAATACCCTAGAACAAAACTTAGTTGTATAATTATTTGCCCCTAGACTTGTTTGATGTTCAAAACTCCTAGCAATGGTTTAACTTGCACTGTTAAGTTTGTTTCAATCGATTTGTAATAATTTGTACCTTCGGTAGGTATGTAAAAATGTAATATTTGTTGATGCTTTCCCTTCGTGGAAGCGATCCTGATGTATGGCTAGGATTCACGTCATGGATGTTTCAAGGCGTCCTAGGGACACTCGACAAACTACCAGGCTTACATTGTTTTAAGTGTGTTTCGTATAATTGTTGTTTCGACAACGATTAGAGTGCGTTTCGTATAATTGTTGTTCCGACAATGATTAGGCACACTTAAGCAGTTAGAAGAAAAGAGCCAAGGCGGAGACCTCGAACCAGGCACAAGAAACGACCTACTTGGGGAGGCAAAAAAAGAATTAGCCTTAGTGTTAAAGTAGCTTGAAACACTGAAAAAAGAAACTGAAAGATTTGCTCAAGAATTGGCAGCACAACGGCTAGCGGCTAGCAAAATAGCAAAAACTAAATCAAGCAAAAAAATAAGCTAACGGAACTGCAAGAAGAGTTGGATGAACTGCAATACTTGCACACCACGCCACCACAACCACCACTTCTAGGACAACAGCATGTCATGAACACACACCTATCCCACATGCAAATCCCAACCTCATTAGGCACAACGCCCTAACAATGACAAATGCCTATGTAATAGTTGATAAAATCTCTCCATTCTCCTTGGGCTTGCAAACAGCTCCGTGGCCTACAACCTACAAAGCGGTCACGCTGCCAAAATTCAATGGGCAAAACAACCCTCGCTAGTTCCTCATGACCTACAAAGCTGCTGTAGCATCTGCTGGAGGAGATGATGTGGTTTTAGCCAAGTCCCTAATCATAGCCTGCGAAGGAGTAGCGCTAAACTAGTACTCACTACTTCCAGCGCAGTCAATCTACAGTTGGATAGACCTCAAAACCAAACTAATACAAAATGTCCAAGGCTTCCATCGAGCAACATCAGAGCCGAGCGACCTGTTTCATTGCATCCAGAAAGATAAAGAACCCCTAGCCAATTATGTCAAAAGATTTGTGCAACTAAAATCGCAAACCCCAGATGTGGATGAGAGTGTAACCATAGCAGCTTGCATCAGAGGGCTAGCCCTAGGCCCAACAGCTTCGCACCTAACAAGGGAAAAGACAAAAACCATGGAAGCCTTGTTCGCCGAGCTAGAAAGGTATTGCAGGTCGGATGAGGATCACAGAAAAAGAGTGATGGAAAGAAACCGCCAAACACAATCTCAAAAAGACCAAAATTGGCAAGCTTCGAGATACAATTTTGCACAACATCAACAACCATGCCCAGCTCAACACGTGCTACCAATCGAGGGTGCTCAATCCTCCCAACAACAAAACCAAGATCATGGTAGACACCCTCATCAACAACAGCAAGCAAATTATGGCAATGAGCAAAGAGGCGGTCACGCCGGAAGAGGAAGAGGTCAAGGCAGAGGGCCTCTGAGGCTACGCAACCAAAACAATCAACCTTGAATATTTTATTGCACTTTTCACGGCAAGCAGCTAGATCATGCAACCGACTTCTGCCCAAAAACAAAAAAGACATTCGAAAGAATAGCTGAAGAAAAAAGAGCTGCCATGGCACCCAAAACCATCCACCATACCTCTTTCTAGCCACAACAACCATACATCCAAGCTTCTCCACATACAAACCCAAATACTAACCTCGCAAACTTTCAATCTACCATGATGTGGCAACATTCACCACAGTTCCAACCCCTTACTCCGCAAGCCTCGCAAGCTGCGAGCTTCGCACCTTCCAAGCCTCTACACGAAATACCGCTACCCCTACCAAACCTACCAAATTAAACACCTAAAGCTGAGCCTAACAATACACAAAACAGCAACCCTAAAGCCTTACCCACCTATAGCATGATAATGCCAATATCTAGAGGATCCTCACAATCAAACACACGGAAACCAATTCAAACGCCCTGCCTACCTACAACATGATAATGCCAATAGCAGGAGGATCTTCTCTTGAGTTTGAAAATAAAAGGCAAAAGCAAAGCTACTTTAGATAAGTAAATTCCATCATCCCCGATGGACCACCAGCCAAGCCGAAATGGGCACACATGCCCATTTCCTTCATAGAAGAGGACTTCAAACTGAAAACAGCCTCGCATAATGATGCAATGGTCATCGAGGCTATCATAGCAGGGTGGAAAATTGCAAAGGTGTTAGTCGATAATGGAAGCTCAGCGCATATCATTTTCACAAATACATTTAGAGAAATGAAAATTTATCCTCATCTGCTACAGCCGACAGAAGTGCCATTGCTTGGCTTCGGGAGAAGGCCGGTTAGAGCCTTGGGGAAAATATCACTGTTGGTGTCATTTGGAAACCCAGACAATGCCAAAACAGAACACATAACATTTGACATTGTCGAGATGTACTATCCATACTTTACTATCCTTGGCAGAGGGTTCATCAACAGGTTTGATGCAGCAATAAGGCAGTTATTCCTATGCATGAAGATTCCAGCCTTGAAAGGGGTAATCATTGTCTATGGAGACCAGCAAACAACCAAGAATATTGAAAAAGGCGCAACCTTGGGCCAAAAAATTTTACATCATTTAATAAGTCCTGACGAGGCTGAGCAATTGGAAAAGAAAAAACCATATGTCGAGCCTAAGAGACAAAGAAAAGGTGAAAGTAAGCGCTAACGGCGAAACCAAAAGAGTGCTGCTATGATTCCATTCTAGACAAAGCTATGATAATTGGGGCTAACCTCAAGCCTAAAGAAAAGAAAACGCTAATTGAGTTCCTAAATAAAAATAAGGATGTCTCCCATGGTCCACAAGTGACCTGCAAGGAGTCGACAGAGATATAATTGAGCACAAGCTAGGAAAAAAGAGGAAGGAAACCAAAAAAACAAAAACTTCGAAAAATATCAGAGGATAAAATACAAGCGATGAAATCAGAGGTTCAAAGACTAATTGATGCAAATGTTATACGCCTAGTCATGTACCCAGAATGGTTATCAAACACGGTCCCAGTCAAGAAGAAGAATGGCAAATGGAGGATGTGTATAGATTTCACTGATCTAAACAAGGCCTGTCCAAAAGATGACTTACCACTAGAGAGGGTTGACAAAGTAGTAGATGACGCTACAAACAGTGAAATATTGTCGCTACTTGACATGTTCTCAGGCTACCACCAAGTCCGAATGAAAAAAAAGATGAGAAAAAACAACTTTCATAACCCCATTTGGAACTTACTGCTTTGTAAGAGTGCCCGAGGGGCTCAAGAATGCAGGGGAAACCTTCTGAAGAATGATAGCAATAGTCCTGTGCAAGCAACTCTGAAGAAACATCTAGCTTATGTGGATGACATTGTTGTAAAAATTGACAAACGAGAGAATCATATTCTTGACCTCACATAAACTTTTGCTAACATGAGGGCAGCAAACCTAAAGCTGAATCCAGAAAAATGTGTATTTGGAATTTAGTGAGGCAAGATTTTGGGATGCCTGGTCTCAACAAAAAGCATCAAGGCTAATCTGGACAAAATTTAGGCCCTTGTCGACATTAAAGAGCCAACCTCGGTAAAACATGTGCAAAAGTTGATAGGGAGAATTGCAGCTCTTAGCAGGTTCATCCCAAAAGCTGCTGAACGAAACATGCCTTTATTCCAGGTGTTGAAGCTCCAAGAAATTTGAATGGATGGGAATAGCAGAGCAAAGCCTTCACGTAGCTAAAAGACTACCTAACAAACATGACAAAGCTATGTTCGCCTGAGCCAAAGTCCCCCTTGCTGCTATACTGCCAGCCTCGAGCTCCATAGTCAACGCTGCTTTGGTGCAAGAAAAAGAGATCGATGGGAAGTCAAAATAAACACTAGTTTATTTCGCATCGGAAGCGCTATCAGGCTCAAAGCTATTCTACTCGGACTTAGAGAAAATTGCCTATGCTTTAATCATGGCAGCACGCAAGCTGAGGCATTACTTCGAGGGTCACAAAATAGTGGTAGTCACAAACCAACCGCTTCATGATCTCTTTAAAAATAGGGAAGCCTCAAGAAGAATAACAAAATGGGCATCAGAGTTATCTGAGTTTGTGGTGGATTTTGAAAAGAGATGCGCAACTGAATCTCAAGTTCTAGCCGACTTCATAGTAGACTGGACATCTCCATTTACTAGCCAAACTGAGATTGAGACTCTTTGGATCATACACTGTGATGGGGCCTGGTGTGACAAGGGGGCTGGAGTTTCCGCTGCCATCACCTCACCATCAAGTGTCAAAATTAGATACGCCGCAAGGCTTGATTTCACAAACAAAGCAAGGTCCACAAACAATACCACCGAATATGAAGCATTACTCTTGGGGCTAAGAAAAATGAGGGCCTTGGGCCAACAAGTATTTGTTGTGAAGACGGACTCAAAAGTAATTCAAGAGCACATTGAGAAAAACAGCGAGGCTAGAGAGCCAGAGCTCGTCAAATACCTAACCGCGGTAAGAGCAATGGAAAAATACTTCAAGGGATTCACTGTACAGCACATCCCGAGGGCAAAGAATGATGAAGCAGATAGGCTGGTAAAAGAAGCAGCACAAAATCAACATATGCCTCCTTACGTGTTCTACAAAGCTATCTATTCGCCATCAACAAAAGAACCAGCCTTGAAGGCCATAAATGCAATCACCAGATTTGACTGGAGGGCTTCAATCATGGCCTATCTCAGGGGACATTTCGAGCCCCATGATGAGGCTGAGCTAAGCAGAATGAAGCAAAGGGCCAGGGGCTATGCCATCGTGGATGGACAGCTATACAAATCTTGAATATCGATGACTTGGTTAAGGTGTATAACCTTGGAGAGTGGAAAAGGATTACTAGCTGAAATCCACAATGGTTTTTGTGGTTCTCACATAGGAACCAAAGTCATGGTGGGCAAAGCCATAAGGCAAGGTTTCTATTGGCCAATTGCAATCCTTGATGCTTGAAGCTTGGTAAGAAGTTGTGAGGCTTGCAAGAAAAACAGCCAATCAGCAAAAAGCACCTTCACTGCCAGTACAGCTCATACCGCCAACTTGGCCGCTATAAAGATGGGGCATGGACTTGGTATGACTATTGCCAATCGCTCAAGGCAACTGCAAGTTCGCAGTGGTGGCAATCGACTACTTCACCAAATAGATCGAGGCTAAGCCATTGGCAAACATAACCTCGAGCTCTGTGCAAAAGTTCTTTTGGCAAAACATCACCTGCAGATTCAGGGTTCCCAAAGAACTAATAGTGGACAATGGGAAGCAATTCAACTGCAATGATTTCAAGGAGTTCTATGCAAGTATAGGAACTAAGGTAAAATCCTCAATCCAATGGAGCTGTAGGAAAAGCAAATGGCATAATCTTTTCAAGCATCAAAAAATGCCTACTCGATCAAAAGAAAGGAAAATGGGTAGATGAGCTGCCAAGGGTAATATGGTCCCACAACACCACAACATCAAGAGCAACAAGTTTCACACCTTTTTAGCTCTTATATGGCTCTAAGGCAATGACTCCTAAAGAAATAAAGAATGAAAGCCTAAGAGTGGTAAAGATTGAGGCTAACTCAGATAATGAAAAGATCGACAAAGGCATGATAGAGCTTGACATACTACAAGCAGCAAAAAACCTTGACAAGCATCAACAAGAAACGAGAAAGTGGAGGGATAAGAAAGTAGTCAAAAAAGAAATCAAAGTGGGAGACCTGGTTATCAAAAAGAGAAAAATTTGGGAGAACCTCGGGAGGTTGCAAGAAACTTGGGAAGGGCTGTATGTTGTCACTCGAAGCAATAGGCCAGTATCCTTGTACCTCGCAGATCAGCTTGGAGCAGAGCTGCCACACTCTTGGAATGTGGACAAATTACGCAAATACTACCCTTAGTCGCTACACTCATCAAATCCTTCGACTTCTGAATCTACAAACAACGTCGAGGGCACCAAATTTACTTTGTCATATTTACTTTTTCGCAAACGGGCCGTACTCTTTTCCTTACTAGGGGGGCTCCACAACAGAGGCAAGGTTTTTAACTCGGTGGTTGCATGTAAACCTTTTACTTTCTAATGAAATGCAATTCCCCCTATGTCTTGTGATTATCAAACCTCAAAGAGGCTATTAACTTGCGTTTCTGCGCAAGGATCTGCGTTTCTAAGCAACAACACGTTGCATAACCTCACATTTCTATGCGATGAAAACTTGCATTTCTGTGCAAGATCCACTGCAAAACAACAACAAATTGCGGAACCTCGCATCTCTTTGCGATGAAAACTTGCATTTCTGTGCAAGGACTTGCATTTCTGTGCAAGATCCACAGTAAAGCAACAACAAGTTGCGGAGCCTCGTTTATTTCTATACGATGAAAACTTGCATTTTTGTGCAAGTATGAGACAAAAGCAACAACAAGTTGCAACATTCGAACCTCGCACTCATACGCAATGAAGAAATCAGTTCTTATAAAAAATCTACCTAACCTCGAAGATTCATAAGCTTTATGATCGAAGCAACCAAGAGTTGTGACTTCGACCCAACTTTACGTTAGATTTTTAAGTCAACAAAACTTGAGAACAAATTTTTGTTGACTTATCTCCAAGATACCTGAAAACTCAAACTGTAACTTGACCCCTAATCAGAAAGGCACCAACCAACATGTTTCATGCAAAGGAATGAAGAGGGGGTGACAATTTTTTAACAAAAAAGCTCTTCATCCCTTTGCGTGAAAAATACACTAAGACAACGAGACAAATTACTTTTGTTACAAACAAGCGTCGTAAATCTTTAGCTACCGAAGCAAAACCCTCGCACAAAGGAATAGGAGGTGATGTTTTTTCAAAAAAGAAAAATGGTGCTCATTCTTTTATTCTACGAGTTTTGTTAACAAATCAGAAAAGAGTTTTTATCACATAACAAAATCTCGAACCTCGAAATCTCATGGTCCTAAGAGCCAAGGGACTCGAAGCCTCAGAAAACAAGCGTAGCACAGCAACCAAACATAGAACCAACCTCAAAGAAAGATGATTCATAAGGGATAGCGTATGAATCAAAATAAGATGACAAACACAAATAGTTAATAATGTTAAAACAGTTAAAGTTAAACAGCCATCATTTACACCCAAAGTTTACAACCACCAAATACTACAGACGTCAAAAGTTTCATTTCATGGCCTTAAATGCTACAGCAGTCAAATGTTTCATTTCACTTCTAGCCTCGAGCGCTATGCCTCGTGTTGCCCAGAGCCTCCAACCTCACCTACATTCCTCGAGCCCTCTCCCTTGGCCTATTCAAAGTAGAACCAGTTAGAAAACAACCAGAAAAAATGCAAGCTCAAGACCAGAAAACTAAGAGCTTAAACCTTCACAAGTCGATCTTGGGCAACTAGCCTCGCATGATCACGCCCAGAGGTTGCCCAGAGTCGTTTCATGAAATTTTTCTTCACAATTTTAGTATTCTTGGACGTTTCTTGCTCATCAAGCTCCGAGGCTAGGGGAAACTAATTGTTGTGTGCTCCAAACTTTAGAAAGTCGGAACAACCCCCATTCTCCAACAGTTTGAGCATGCCCTCGCAGCAGAAAGAGGTAGCATAATCGCTAGCTCCAGCAATAACCCTAGGCAAATACTCAAACTCTTGATCCATCCAATTGAACATTTCCTTTGCGCCCTTTTCAGTGGGGAAAGGAAGACGCTCAGCACCGAACTCAGCCAGGGCAGCTCTGTATCCATTATAAATCTACGTAAATCTGACCTTCAGAACCTATTTCGCTTCATCAATAAAAACTTTCTGGTCCTCGAGGCTCTTGCCAAGTGTATGAATCATTGTGTCTCTTTCGGCACAAGCTTTCTCTTTCTTAGCACAACCTTTCTTCAAAGACGAGATAGTTGTTAAGTCCTTCTCTATGGTACTTCGCAGCTTCTCCAAAATGCCAAGATTATCTTGTTAATTTTTCTCTAAGCTCTCCACCCTCTGAACGAGGTCGCTGCATATTTTCACAAGCAAATCCTTATTCTTTTGCTAATCAGCATTGGCTTCAAAAAGCAAAGTTTTGAGATCATTCAAAGAATTATTTTCCTTCTTCAGCCTCGCGACGTCAGGTTTGAGTTCCAAAACATTTGTGCTACGACTCAGTGTGTCCTTTTCCTTCTCTTGAAGCCTCTCAACAGCTACCTTACCAGCAATTACAGCCTGAAAAAGAGAAACAATGAAAACCAAATAAAAAACTAAGAAAAACAATGGATTGATAAAACAACCGAAATCTCGTTACTCGCCAAAACAAAACCTATATCCGAGGGTATCTGTTATCCTGTTGTGGCGGATCCACTTCGGATTTGCTTGGCTAAACATGATTAAGCCGCATGATACGCGACACTCATGCCCAAACCAAGTGACCACGGAGTGCCGTCGGATTTCATCCGATTTAACCACTTGAACAGGACCGAATAGCAAACCCACCCGAAGGTGAGCGGTTCCAGAGAATACAACAAGTCCACCGAGTTAACAAATTAACCATTTAGTTTGACCATAAAACAACATCAGAGTTTACAAGTTTAGAAGAAAAATAGAAAAAGGTAAAACCACTAGCAGAAGCTAACTCGTCGGGGTCGGACATCCCTGGTGAGGCCAACCGGGACATCAGTGATCCCTCTCCTCGCCGTCCGAGGAGGGATCCCACTCAACCGTCCAACCCGGAGGGAGTTGGGGCGGCCAAGTGCCAGCAGAGGGAGGCTCAGAGGCAGCAACTTCACCTGAAAAAGAAGAGCCACAACAAGGCTGAGCTACTAAGCTCAACAAGACTTAACCGACAAGGAGTACGCTTCTCCACTACTTCTAGACATGCAAGGCTTTTTTTTTGGCTGAGGGGTTTGTTTGCCAAAAGCGCTAGGTGTATCTCTACTTTCAAGTTTTAGCTCAGGTTCTAAGTTCATTATCCAGTCTAAGTTAGCAATCTACTCTAGACAGACATAGAACCAACCGAGGTATATACATTATCATCAAGACCATGTCATCATCAGATTCCTTTATTACTCAGGGTGACATAGCGATCAAGCAATCTCAAACTGTGAGAGGCAGACGAATCGATTCGAGTTTCTTAACCATGCATGGCGAACCTAATCTCACGACAATCGTGCACCACAAGGGTCGCTTCCTGTGTCGGCCGTCCCCATCAATTCCCAGGCGCGTGTCAGGTCCAAACTTCCCTTGGCATGCAATGCTCCACAGTCCCGGTCTCTACCGTACTGTGACCGCACTTGCACCCACATGATGCACCATGGGAACCTCGTTCCAGGGACAGCAGGGGTATAAGCCACGCCCTAGTTCAATCAGGTACTAGGCTTCCCCATCCCATACTAGGTATGAGATTAGTACTTTCAAACACTTGATCACGAACACCACCACTGTCGGGCCTTAGCAAGTTTCATAGACAGACGGGGCGATCAACCGACCACCAAAGAGTTACCCTAAAACCCTGCCCCGTCCATCGTCCTTACAGTTGTAACAGAAGAGAAACAACCAACTCCTACAACTCGCGAGTGACAGGAAATCACTCGGCTTTTACCGTTTCCTATTTAAGCAAAGCATCTACCCGGTCCAACAGCTAGTGTTCAAATCAAGGGAGCTAAGTTATGCATCTATGGTTCCAAACAATTTCTATACGTAAATGCACAAGCATGTTAGAGAAGGCATGCGCAAGTTTGGTAAAACGTAGGGGATTCATGCATCCGGGGCTTGCCTTCGAGCAAGGAGGAGAGAAACTGCTCGTCTGCTTGGGCAGCTTCGGCTTCTGGAGGCAGGAGCTCGGCTACACCTTCGTCTTCTGGCGCCGGGTGCAGCTCGTAGAAACCGTCAGCGAGACGCAGCTCTACATGAATGCAATGCATTGGTTAGCATTTAGACGGTTATTTCAACAGCAACACTTGAAAGTTTGAGCCCAGAAACTTGCGGCAAGTTACAGGAGGGTGGGGAGGTTCAATGGAGTCGATGGAGATCAAGGTATAAGGGTCGGGTGGGGAGGAACTTATGATCTGACCCTTAATCTAGAGGAGTAGATGTGCTAGGGTCCTCAGACTAAACACCGAAAAGTCCCCAAGTTTTACACATACACCCTCAGTTCAAGGAAAAAGATACAGCCGAGCCCTCGGGCGAGGCGGAGAAAGGTCGGCGGAACAGACAGGGTCGGGCGAGACGGAACGGGGTCGGGCGGATAGGAGGGGTCAGACAAGGCGAACAAGGGTCGGTAGCTTACCTTCGTCTTACAGGTGAGGCTTGGGGTCGGGAAAGAACAGGCTTGGGACAGCGGCGAGGATATCCGGTGGTATGCCGGCGGCGGCGGTGCTTCTTGTGGATCACAAGCAAACTCTTGTGTAGCACGGGGAGCAGTGGCTGGTGGATTGGGGGAAAGGTGGTGTTTGAGCAGAGAGGAGAGTCCTTCAGACTTAGGTGGGCGTCGTCGTGCGGTGGATCTGATGGAAGTGACCCGGGAAACGGCGCTAGGAACGAGGGCGCACAGGTGAGAAGACAAGCGGCTGCGGTCGCGCGGGCGAGCGCGGAGCAACAGATTGTCGGGGCGGAGCTTCTGACAAAGCGGAAAAGGAGCTATCGCTGCCGCGGTCTTGGTTGGCGGAGGAGGAATCGTCGCGTAGCGAGGACCGGGGCGGCGCGACTGTGGAGAGGTGACGGAAAAGACGGGCGGCATCGGGCTCTGCAGCCTGGATCTGGCGATGTGATGATGGGCGCGGGCGGCGAGGTGCTGCAGAAACGGTAGCAGAGGAGCTTCTGCCGCGATTAGGGAAGGGGGCGCGAGAATCCATCCGGTCGTGGCCGGCGACGAGGCGGAGCGGCGGGCGTCGGAGGAGTTGAGCCAGGCGGCTGGGTGAAGCGTCCCCACATAAGTAGAGACTAAATGTGATACAAATATCAGTCCCAGGAGGCTGATAACACATTTATTCGACAGATAATTCAGTTACCGTACAACTCCCGAGGGAGTGGGCGTGAAAGCCACGCAGCGATAAACAGTAAATAGATAACGGCGGCTAACCAAGCGACTGCCAAAAGACAGCACTCGGGACTACACGGCAGCAGCAGCATCTTGGGCAGGGCAACACCACAGGCAGCGTCGGGTGCGGACACAACCTCTACTCGAGGTCTTCTGCGACGATCTCAGGGTCTTCCTCTGTAGCAATGAAGCAAGGGTGAGTACTAACGTACTCAACAAGTCCAACCCCATCCACGGAGGGGATACAAGCAAGATTATGCACAAGTATAACAAGGATAGGCTAGGGTTTACTTTGCGGAAAAGCTAATTTTTAACACATGCAGGGGATCATTTTCGGAAAGGTTTTTTTTTTTTTTTTTTGTAGAATTCCCTTTTATACCCGAAATACTGAGTGGGGTTGATCCTACACAAAGGATCCAAGCTTTTATCGCTATCGGACTCCCCGTCCGTCATAGCGCTCGGCACAACTGCCGGACTCTTCTGAAATTCCACGCGCACACACACGCACACACTCATGACATCCTTGCCCAAACACTAGTTATGTGACCAAGCCGTAATTCGTCCAATTCCGTGGACACGGCTATCCGGATAGGTTTTCACTCTGCAGAGGGTGTACACTTTTCCCACAAGTAGGGTACCGTAGCACGATCACCTTAGTGACGGTACAGATCCTAACAAAGCCATTACCCACCTTAGCTAAGACTGGCTAGTTCTCGCGGAAACACCCAAGGGGTTCACGGCTCATTTAGGAGACCGTAACCGGGACTCAAGTCACCAAGATCTTAATACTTTTCCGTGGGTTCCCGTCGCTCACCAGCACTCCTGAGGACTAACCATCCAGCTAGTGGGATTTATGCTAAGCCGTTGCCCATACAACGGTCGAGTGGTTGCACGATAGTGGAATTAGGCAAGATGACACATTAACTCGGTCCTTAATTATGACCGGATGGATACCTCCCAACATTGCCCAACCACCAAGGTACGAGCACAACAACTGGGCATCCCACACAAGGAACACCCATCCATCCCGTCCACACATTTCTTTCCCGAACCCAAAAGCCATTATTCTTACTTGGACACACACACACCTTAATTTCCCGAATACACCATTGTAATAATGTTTGCATTTGAGTAACAGATTCCTAAGCGTTCTAGCGGCGGTTATCAACTAAACAGAGCGAGTCATATTTAGAGATAAGCATAGGATAACAAGGAATGTTCATAACAATCAAGGGGTGGCTATCCAACCATGTCTTGCGATAAAATAATATGCATTTTGTAAAACAGGCCAATAGGTTGTGTTTGAAAAACTAGGTTTTAAGTATGCATCAAAAGGGTGAGATTGGACTTGCCGTCTTCAAAGCCTTCCGGGAGTTCCGGCTCGCGGTACTGGTCCTCGGGCTCGGGCTCGCGATCAAACTCTTCCTCGGGCTCCTCCTCGGGCAATCCGCGATCTACGGCACACACAAACAGACACACAAATAAATAAAGAGAAAACGATTTTTAACCGAGAGCTCCGAACAGGAAACGCGAACGGAAAATAGGCGGAAGGATTATTTTTGGGGAATTTGGATATGGATCGACGAAAGTATTCTGGAGGATGACGTGGTAAAATTTGGGATTAATTGGAGGGAGTTTGGCGCATGAAATGACGGGTTAAACAAGGATTAGGGGCTTAAACGGCGGTTTAGGACTGATTTTGAATAAATCAGGGACCTATTTGTAATTATTTTCGGAAGTGGAGGGGCTTATGTGTAATTTAGGGAAACTTGGGGGTTAGATCTAAAATCAAAGGCAATCTTCTCCTTCTTCTCTAGGAACTTGGAGATGGAGAGAGAGAGGGAAGGTGGGCCGGCGGTCGGCCGGCCGAGCGTCGCCGGCGGCGAGCCGGGGGCGGCGGGCGGTGGAGGAAGAGGAGGGGGGCCCGTTTTGCCCCTCACCTCGGGGGGAAATGGAGAGGAGCGGCCGGGCGGCGTCGACCTTCGGGCGGAGGGGAAGCGGCGGCTTGCGGCGGCGGCGGCGGCGGCGATTCAGGCGGCGGTGGCGAGCTGAGCGGTGGGGGGTGCGGCGGTTGGAGTCCGGCGGGATGGTGCTTTTATAGCCCGGCGGCGGGTGGGGGTCCGGGCCAAGGGGGCGCCGGCGGTATGGCACGGGTCGTGCCGCTTGGGGCCGGCGGCGGCAGTGGCCGGCACGGCACGGTGGCGTGCCGGGGCGGGGAGGTAGGGGCCGGAGGCGTGGCGTGGAGTGGTGGCGCGCGGGACCGGGCGACCGGACGTCGGGGCGGCGGCGCAGGTGACCCGGGGGCCGGGTCGGGCGCACGGCCCGAGGGGGCGGCGGCGTGGGCGGCGGGCCCCCCCTGGCGAGCAGCTGGCCGGGCCGACCGCCGGTATGGCGCCAGGGAACGGGGGGGGGGCGCCGGAGTTAAAGCATTGGGGCCGGTTGCGGGTGCCAGGAAAGAAGGGAGAAGGAGAGAGAAGAAGGGAGGGAGGAAGAAGAAGAAAGAAGAGGAAGAAGAAGAAGGAAAAAGAAAGGAAAAAGGGGAGGGGAAAAAGAAAAAGGAAGAGACCGGCGGCACTCGCGGCACGCGGTCGGAGCACGCGCACGGCGTCTGACACCGGCACGCGGCGAGATTCGCGGGCACAGATAAAAAGATAGGTGGGGGTCGGCATGGGTACCGGGACGGCGAAATCGCCGGGGAGGTTTCCGATTTCCGGGAGCTCAGCGGTAAAAAGATTTTAAAAACGGTTTTTAACGGGTGATTTTAGTTAGTGATTTCTGCGGGCGTTACAAACCTACCCCACTTAAATTGAATCTCGTCCTCGAGATTCGACTGAGTCCTGAAGAGATGGGGAAATTCCTTCTTTAACGCGTCCTCGCGTTCCCACGTGGCCTCTTCTTCGCCATGCCTGCTCCACTGTACTCTGCAGATTCGGACTGCTGTATTCCTTGTCCTTCTGGTGACAGTGTCCAAAATCTTGACAGGTACTTCTTGATACCGAAGGTCCTTCTGTAGGTCTATTGTTTCCACCGGTACTTGTTCCTCCGGTACTCTCAAGCATTTTCTTAGCTGGGAGACATGGAATACCGGGTGTATATCCGACATTTCTTCGGGCAGTTGGATACGGTATGCTACGGCTCCCACTCTCTTTAACACCTGGTATGGTCCAATATACCGAGGGGCTAGCTTTCCTTGCACCTGAAACCTTCGCGTACCCCGAATCGGGGATACCTTGAGGTAGACAAAATCTCCCTCATTGAAGCACAATTCTCGTCTTCTCTTGTCAGAGTAGCTCTTCTGTCTGGACTGTGCAGCCTTTAGCTTCTCCCGGATTTCTGCTACACGGTCTTCTGCTTCTTTGATAAAAGCTGGTCCGACCAGGGAACGCTCTCCGACTTCTGACCACATCAAAGGGGTCCGACACTTTCTACCATAAAGGGCCTCAAATGGTGACATGCCTAGACTGGCTTGGTAACTATTGTTGTATGAGAATTCTGCATAGGGTAGACTCTGTTCCCAATCCTTTCCATAGGTGAGGACACACGCTCTTAACATATCCTCCATGATCTGATTTACCCGTTCGGTTTGGCCATCGGTCTGGAGGTGATAAGCCGAACTAAAATCCAGTTTGGTGCCCATGGCTTTGTGTAAACTTCTCCAAAACCTAGAGGTGAACTGAGTTCCTCTATCCGAGACGATTCGGCTGGGCACACCATGCAGCTTCACTATGTTGTCGACGTAGAGTCGAGCCAGTTTTTCTCCACCGTAAGTGGTCCGTACGGGCAGGTAGTGAGCAACCTTGGTGAGTCGGTCCACTATTACCCATATGGAGTCATTTCCCTTCTGGGTTCTGGGCAAGCCTACTACAAAATCCATGCCAATCTCGTCCCACTTCCAAACCGGGATAGGCAAGGGTTGTAGCAAGCCGGCGGGCTTCTGGTGCTCGGCCTTGACTCTTTGGCAGGTATCGCACCAGGCGATGAACTGAGCTATGTCTGCCTTCATCCCGTTCCACCAGTATTTCTGTTTTAGGTCCATGTACATCTTAGTGGATCCGGGGTGAATGGAGTATGCTGAGTTATGGGCTTCATCCATGATGGTCTGCCGGAATTCTCCGTCCTTAGGGACACAAATTCTGTTCTTATACCACAAGGTTCCCTTGTCATCTACCCTGAAGTCCGGGGCTTTATTTTCTCCGGTCTGCTTGCGGATTTTTACTAAATCTTGGTCTGAACTCTGGGCTTCTCGGATTTTATCCTCCAATGTGGGCTGGACACTTAGCCTACGGCTAGCATTCTGGGGAATGATATGCACATTCAACTGGGCCATTTCCTCTCGTAGTCGGGCATTCTCAGGTCCGGGCTGTCCATAGGACTTTCTGCTTAGGGCATCAGCTACCACATTAGCTTTGCCGGGGTGGTAATGGATTTCTAGGTTGTAGTCCTTTACCAGCTCTAGCCACCTTCTCTGTCTTAAGTTCAGATCAGGTTGGGTAAAGATGTACTTTAGGCTCTTATGGTCGGTGTAGATTTCACACTTATTCCCAATCAGATAATGTCTCCAGATCTTGAGGGCGTGCACTACAGCTGCAAATTCTAGGTCATGGGTTGGGTAGTTCTGCTCATGGGGCTTAAGCTGTCGGGAAGCATATGCCACGACCTTCCCATCCTGCATGAGGACACAGCCTAATCCTTGTCGAGATGCATCGCAGTAGATGACGAAGTCTCGCTGGATATCTGGCAAGGTCAGCACTGGGGCTGTTGTCAACCTTCTCTTCAGCTCCTGGAAACTCCGCTCACATGACTCGGTCCAGGTGAACTTCTTGTCCTTTCTGAGCAACTCTGTCATGGGCCGGGCTATCTTAGAGAACCCCTCAATAAACCTCCGGTAATATCCCGCTAAACCCAGGAAACTCCTGATTTCACTAACATTAGTGGGCTGCTGCCAGTTGGAGACGGCTTCTACCTTCTCTGGATCAACTGCTACTCCTTCCGCGGTCAAGATATGACCAAGGAACGCCACTTTCTCAAGCCAAAATTCGCACTTGCTGAATTTAGCATAGAGTCGGTGGGCTCTCAATTTTTCCAAGACCACTCGTAAGTGGTGTTCATGTTCTTGAACACTCTTGGAATAGATAAGTATGTCGTCGATAAAGACTACGACAAACTTATCTAATTCGTCCATAAACACCTTGTTCATGAGGTTCATGAAGTAAGCAGGTGCATTGGTCAATCCAAAGGACATCACTGTAAACTCAAATTGACCATAGCGGGTGACAAAGGCGGTCTTCGGGATGTCGCTCTCCTTGATCTTGAGCTGATGATACCCCGATCTCAGATCTATCTTGGAGAAATACTTGGCTCCCTTTAGTTGGTCAAACAAGTCATCTATTCTAGGGAGGGGGTACTTGTTCTTAATGGTGACCTCATTTAATGCGCGATAATCCACGCACATCCTCATACTCCCATCTTTCTTCTTGACAAAAAGCACGGGGGCTTCCCACGGAGATGAACTAGGCCTGATAAAGCCACTCTGTTGTAACTCTCCCAACTGTTTCTTCAGCTCGGCTAACTCTGAGGCTGCCATCCTATAGGGTCTCTTGGCTATAGGGGAGGTTCCGGGGACAAGGTCAATTACGAACTCTATGTCTCGGTCAGGGGGCATTCCAGGTAACTCCTCAGGAAAGACGTCTGGGTATTCACTCACTACCGGGACCTCTCCTAAGATCTTAGTCTCCATGCTGAACACCATGGGGTCTGGGCCACTTCCCTTGGTGTGACAGGTCACTTGCACACCCTCTTGATTTGTCAGGTGCACTACCTTATCCGCACACCCTATATGGCTGTCATGTAGGCTTAACCAGTCCATTCCAAGGATCACATCTATCCCCTTAGACTTAAGTACTACTAGATCCGCTAGAAACTCTACCCCACTTAAATTGATCCTTACCCGAGAACAGCCTAGTCGACACTGAATGTCGGCCCCAGGAGTCCGGGTTAATAGGGGTAACTTTAGTAGTACTGTAGGTATATGATGTTTCTCCACAAAACTTGAGGATATGAAGGAATGTGATGCTCCAGAATCAAAAGGTACTGTTGCCAAGACTGAGCTGACTAGGAACTCACCGAGTACCACGCCCTGAGCGTCGCGAGCTTCCTGCGCGCCGATGTGGTTGACGCGGGCTCGACCAAATGACTGCTGGGGCGGCCTCCTCTGCTGGCTGTTGTTGTTGCTGGGGTTGCCACTGCTGCGGACTGGCACACGGTTGGCTCCTGACAATGCGGTCCTGGGCCCAGCTACTGAGTTGGACAAGGCTGATGCTGCTGGCTTGTTGGCATAGGGACAGTTGGCGATGAAATGCCCTGGCTCTCTGCAGTTAAAGCAGGCCCTACCATTACTGGTGACCTGGCTGGCGCTGCTCTGTGGGGCCTTGATGGAGTTCTGGCTCCGGAATGGGGCAGCAGTCTGATGTGAGCCAGGCGTTTGGGACTGGGTCCAATAATGCATGGGAGCTTGGGATCTGGGCAGGGGATGACCGAAGCTCCTTGGCTTCTGGAATCGGTCCTGCTGGTGTGCCTTGTTTTCCAGGAACCGACGCTTGTTGTCCCTCCGCTCTTCTGCCTTGGCCCTCTCAGTCAAGATGGCCATGTTCATCAAGGTGTTGAAGTCGGGGTAGATCTGAGGAGTGAGCAGGGTCCTTAGCTCCGCGTTCAAGCCTTTCTTGAACATGTCCTGCTTCTTCTCGTCCTTGTCCACTTCCTCTGGAGCATAACGGGCCAGCTCCATGAACTGGAAGGTGTACTCCTCCACCGAGCGGTTGCCCTGGCGGAGTTCACGGAACTCATCCGCCTTGCGCTTCATGGTGGCGGCGGGGATGTGGTAGCGACGGAATTCCGTCACGAACTCATCCCAGGTGATAGTGGAGGCATCCTGGGCAGCAGAGCAGTAGTTCTCCCACCAGGCTAGGGCAGTCCCAGTGAGCTGGTGGGCAGCCAAGAGAACTTTGTCCCTGCTCTCACACCCAAAGGGTTCCAGCTTCCTCTGGATGACGCGCAGCCAGTCATCCGCGTCCAGAGGGTTGACAGACCCGCCAAAAGTGGGTGGCTTGGTCCGGAGAAAGTCAGTCAACTTCTCATTCATATTCTGCCCACGGGGCCTCTGGCGAGTCACGGCGTTGGCTAAAGCCTCCAGCAGAAGGGTCTGGTTGTTCATCACTTGAACCAGATCGATGACCGGTGGGGGCGGTGGCTGCTGTGTTCCCACTTAGCTTTCTCCCCTTCCTTCTGGCTGGCTTACTTCCTGCTCCTCAGGGAGTACCGCCGGGGGCGGCTCCTACCTTTCAGGCTGCCTCTCTGCACTGGGGGAGGCATGAGCCTGACTTGGGGAGGTCCTGGTGGCACGCTTGGGCGGCATCTGCAGATTGAGTGAGACCTTTTTATGAGAGTATGATTTGGATTTTAGTGATCTTTGAAGTGGTTAATTCGTATTTTCGAGGAGACAGAATCCACCTCCTGTCGACAAACACACAGACTAACAAGCAACAAACACAAACGATTTTATTTATTTTGCCACGGGGGTACAACACTGCTGGGGGTAAGGCCAAAACACGCACTACACGACCGGCTACAACAACACAACTGGAGGATACAACTCTAAACTGCGGACCATGACGGCTCCATTCCTTGGGCAATACTGGCTGGGCACACTACTCGCGGGGCGAGTCTTCTCCCTGGACTGAGTGATCTTCCATTGGGAGGAGGAGGGCCAGCACCTCATCCTTCAGAGTCCCACCCGTGGGAGGGGTCTCGGGAACCACTCCATCCGACACCTCGGAGTTCCTTTCTGAAGGGGGTGGTGCCGGGGTGGCGTCCGGGCTCTTCCGCTTACTGGGTCCTGGGGCAATGGGGATCCCTTCGAGGATCGGGGCCTCGTCATCCTCGATGGCCACCATCCTCCTTCTGGCACGAATGGTAAGGTGGGCATCCTTCAGTTCCTTGGTGTGCCGATCCTCAGCCTCCTTGAGAGCCTCAACGGCAATGGCCTCGTTGCTTTGAGCGGCCGCGGCTCGAGCTTCGGCAGCGGCTAACTTCACCTGAAGCCTCCTCACCATGATTTCCGCGTCCTCGGCCCTACGGAGTTGCTGCTTCAACTTAGCAGCCTGCTCGTCGTAGAGCTCATCCAAGGTGAGAAGGTAGGCAGCCATGTGTAGCACAGTGGGGTCATCCTCGCGCTGTCCACGTCCTTCCAAGGTCCGAACCCGGGCCAGCCAAACCGGGCGGTTCTTCTTGACAGGCGGGTAGAACCTCATCGGAGTGCGGCCAATGTGCCTCTCATAGATCTGGCACAGGAAACGGAGGGCCTTCCGGGCTGCCACTTGATAGGTATCCTTGTGTCGGAAGCCGGTGGCGGTCACGTTCCATGGCTGGATATCCGGATAGCGGCTGCTCCGCCCGATGTAGATAATCATCTCACACCGAGGGGTCCCGCGGTCCTCGTACTCCCTGCTGGTGTACTCCGGACGCTCGTAAATCCCAAGGCGGTCCATGCAGGCGAACAGCAATCTGGGAAAACCAGGCTCCTCCAGGCAGTGGCTGTTGACCCATCCTTCCTCGGCCATCTGGAAAAGATCCGGGGCACAAATTAGTTTTTCAATAGAGCAGAGGTAGGAAGAAATTTTGTAATTCTTTTGTTTTGGTCAAAAAAAAGGGCTAATCCAGTCCTAAGGTTGCGTCCTACAGCCAACGACGGCTCTGATACCACCTGAAGCGTCCCCACATAAGTAGAGACTAAATGTGATACAAATATCAGTCCCAGGAGGCTGATAACACATTTATTCGACAGATAATTCAGTTACCGTACAACTCCCGAGGGAGTGGGCGTGAAAGCCACGCAGCGATAAACAGTAAATAGATAACGGCGGCTAACCAAGCGACTGCCAAAAGACAGCACTCGGGACTACACGGCAGCAGCAGCATCTTGGGCAGGGCAACACCACAGGCAGCGTCGGGTGCGGACACAACCTCTACTCGAGGTCTTCTGCGACGAACTCAGGGTCTTCCTCTGTAGCAATGAAGCAAGGGTGAGTACTAACGTACTCAACAAGTCCAACCCCATCCACGGAGGGGATACAAGCAAGATTATGCACAAGTATAACAAGGATAGGCTAGGGTTTACTTTGCGGAAAAGCTAATTTTTAACACATGCAGGGGATCATTTTCGGAAAGGTTTTTTTTTTTTTGTAGAATTCCCTTTTATACCCGAAATACTGAGTGGGGTTGATCCTACACAAAGGATCCAAGCTTTTATCGCTATCGGACTCCCCGTCCGTCATAGCGCTCGGCACAACTGCCGGACTCTTCTGAAATTCCACGCGCACACACACGCACACACTCATGACATCCTTGCCCAAACACTAGTTATGTGACCAAGCCGTAATTCGTCCAATTCCGTGGACACGGCTACCCGGATAGGTTTTCACTCTGCAGAGGGTGTACACTTTTCCCACAAGTAGGGTACCGTAGCACAATCACCTTAGTGACGGTACAGATCCTAACAAAGCCATTACCCACCTTAGCTAAGACTGGCTAGTTCTCGCGGAAACACCCAAGGGGTTCACGGCTCATTTAGGAGACCGTAACCGGGACTCAAGTCACCAAGATCTTAATCCTTTTCCGTGGGTTCCCGTCGCTCACCAGCACTCCTGAGGACTAACCATCCAGCTAGTGGGATTTATGCTAAGCCGTTGCCCATACAACGGTCGAGTGGTTGCACGATAGTGGAATTAGGCAAGATGACACATTAACTCGGTCCTTAATTATGACCGGATGGATACCTCCCAACATTGCCCAACCACCAAGGTACGAGCACAACAACTGGGCATCCCACACAAGGAACACCCATCCATCCCGTCCACACATTTCTTTCCCGAACCCAAAAGCCATTATTCTTACTTGGACACACACACACCTTAATTTCCCGAATACACCATTGTAATAATGTTTGCATTTGAGTAACAGATTCCTAAGCGTTCTAGCGGCGGTTATCAACTAAACAGAGCGAGTCATATTTAGAGATAAGCATAGGATAACAAGGAATGTTCATAACAATCAAGGGGTGGCTATCCAACCATGTCTTGCGATAAAATAATATGCATTTTGTAAAACAGGCCAATAGGTTGTGTTTGAAAAACTAGGTTTTAAGTATGCATCAAAAGGGTGAGATTGGACTTGCCGTCTTCAAAGCCTTCCGGGAGTTCCGGCTCGCGGTACTGGTCCTCGGGCTCGGGCTCGCGATCAAACTCTTCCTCGGGCTCCTCCTCGGGCAATCCGCGATCTACGGCACACACAAACAGACACACAAATAAATAAAGAGAAAACGATTTTTAACCGAGAGCTCCGAACAGGAAACGCGAACGGAAAATAGGCGGAAGGATTATTTTTGGGGAATTTGGATATGGATCGACGAAAGTATTCTGGAGGATGACGTGGTAAAATTTGGGATTAATTGGAGGGAGTTTGGCGCATGAAATGACGGGTTAAACAAGGATTAGGGGCTTAAACGGCGGTTTAGGACTGATTTTGAATAAATCAGGGACCTATTTGTAATTATTTTCGGAAGTGGAGGGGCTTATGTGTAATTTAGGGAAACTTGGGGGTTAGATCTAAAATCAAAGGCAATCTTCTCCTTCTTCTCCAGGAACTTGGAGATGGAGAGAGAGAGGGAAGGTGGGCCGGCGGTCGGCCGGCCGGGCGTCGCCGGCGGCGAGCCGGGGGCGGCGGGCGGTGGAGGAAGAGGAGGGGGGCCCGTTTTGCCCCTCACCTCGGGGGGAAATGGAGAGGAGCAGCCGGGCGGCGTCGACCTTCGGGCGGAGGGGAAGCGGCGGCTTGCGGCGGCGGCGGCGGCGGCGATTCAGGCGGCGGTGGCGAGCTGAGCGGTGGGGGGTGCGGCGGTTGGAGTCCGGCGGGATGGTGCTTTTATAGCCCGGCGGCGGGTGGGGGTCCGGGCCAAGGGGGCGCCGGTGGTATGGCACGGGTCGTGCCGCTTGGGGCCGGCGGCGGCAGTGGCCGGCACGGCACGGTGGCGTGCCGGGGCGGGGAGGTAGGGGCCGGAGGCGTGGCGTGGAGTGGTGGCGCGCGGGACCGGGCGACCGGACGTCGGGGCGGCGGCGCAGGTGACCCGGGGGCCGGGTCGGGCGCACGGCCCGAGGGGGCGGCGGCGTGGGCGGCGGGCCCCCCTGGCGAGCGGCTGGCCGGGCCAGCCGCCGGTATGGCGCCAGGGAACGGGGGGGGGCGCCGGAGTTAAAGCATTGGGGCCGGTTGCGGGTGCCAGGAAAGAAGGGAGAAGGAGAGAGAAGAAGGGAGGGAGGAAGAAGAAGAAGGAAAAAGAAAGGAAAAAGGGGAGGGGAAAAAGAAAAAGGAAGAGACCGGCGGCACTCGCGGCACGCGGTCGGAGCACGCGCACGGCGTCTGACACCGGCACGCGGCGAGATTCGCGGGCACAGATAAAAAGATAGGTGGGGGTCGGCATGGGTACCGGGACGGCGAAATCGCCGGGGAGGTTTCCGATTTCCGGGAGCTCAGCGGTAAAAAGATTTTAAAAACGGTTTTTAACGGGTGATTTTAGTTAGTGATTTCTGCGGGCGTTACAGAGATCTAGAACCTACATGCTGATGCTCACGATTTCGATAGTCATACCGGTGATTTGGAGGAGATCTCCCGAAAAGTCTTTAGTGCTCATTTCGGTCAACTCTCCATTATCTTTCTTTTGTTGAGTGGGATGTACTTCCACAGTGCCCATTTTTCCAATTATGAAGCATGTAAGTAGTAAGCCCACCTCAAGATGAGTGCTCTCTCCTCCGACTTCTCTAGAGCCGCCGGTAGCACAGCCGAGACAGCGACGGGTTCTCCACCCATACGGGGATGGAGCGACAGAAGTATGGAAATAGGATAAGGTAGCGATGAGACGAGCCGTGTAAATAGGTGTCAAGTGGAAGTGTATGCAGGAGGCATCCTGACGAACAAACGATGTGAACCTTGTTCCTACACGACCTGATTAAATCGATCACGCACTTGCCATCTATCTTCATTGTTCAACTCTTTGATGAAAGATGAAAAAAAAAAGTTGTACCCTCTTTCTTTATTTATCCAAGAGATGGAAGGGTAGAGTCCTTTGGTGTCCCTTCCAGTTAAGAATTGGAGCTTCACAATACTAACCAATATTTATAAATGACAACCTGGGCAGCCGTTACGCTCCTTCCACACGTCCCGTGGCACATACGCTAGGATGATAGCGTGTTTTTCTTTAGCTGCTCTCCGTGTGAGGTTAGCTCACCCGTCAACCACTCCGCAACTGTGTGTGGTCACGGTCAGGATTCGCCGGGGGCACTATATATAACATTGTGTGCCCAACTTGTCATCGATCCCGCATCTGTTCAAGTGTTATGGATCTCTGGCTCGTTGCCGGCCTAACACGCCCGTATTTTGATGTTTTTTCCTATTGACTCCCGGCGCACTTCTTGACTATGAGTCAACGACGACCCCATTGCTTCTATGCTCCACCTCCCATTGTACTCCTGCGCTACAAGCCCACACGAGCCATGGCTCTCCTACCCTGCTTGTGCTTTCCTCTCCCTCGGCGTGTATGTCCACGGCTCCCATGGCACGCCCCTTCTTCCACCTACCTACGATGGTTCGATGTGCACCACATCGTTCGCCTGCGGTGGTGTCAAGATCCACTATCCGTTCTATCTTTCCAACACAACCCAAGTCACGGCCGACTACACGTCCTACACTTGCGGCTACACCGACTTGAACGTCTCCTGCGGCCGAGGCGAGGGGGAGGCCTGGACGCCGACCATTCGTCTCGGAGGCGATGGCTACACCGTGAAGAACATCTTCTACAACAATCAGACGATCATTCTAGCGGACAGCGATGTGCTCGGCGGCGGCGGCTGCCCCAGCGTCCGCCACAACGTCAGCGTCGGCCAGGGGTGGCAGCGGAACACCAGCTCCTACGACAACCTCACCTTCTTCTACGGATGCTACGCCGCGCCACGCGAAAGCGATCCCCTGCCTCGTGGTTTCGACACGGACAAGTACCAAATCAACTGCTCGGGGTTCAGCGATCCGTCTGGCGGTGGAGTTTCTTTCGTGTTCACATGTGAAGAGCTGAACAGATCTCTAGATCGGTCCGACTTGGCTGGGCACTGCAGCGAGATTGTCATCGCGCCAGTTAGAAGCCAGAGTCTGATGGCAAGTAGTCAGTCCATGTTGATGACAAAGGGCGGATACGGTGAAGTTCTTAAGCAGGGGTTCGAGCTGGGCTGGGGCGGGATTAGAACGGACACATGCCACGCGTGCGAGCAGTCCGGCGGCCGCTGCTCCTACAGCCAGAACAAGGACTTCCTAGGTTGCTTGTGCTCCGACGGGATGGTGGGCATCCAGGATTGCACAAGCAGTGGCGCCAGGCCCAGCACGGCATCAGCGTCAAGTAAGCTCTTGAACTGATGAATCGCAAGATTTATGCGCTCTAAAGCTAATTTTGTTGTGTATGCAAAGCCAGGCATTACTTCTAGTTTTATGATTCACCCGGCAACGTAAGTCCACACCATCTGGACACTTTCCCATCTGTAATTGTTTTTTTTTACCTGAAAAGAAAAGATTAACAGATGACTAGTACCTCCTTGCTTTGTCTTGAACAACATTGCTTCTGAAAAAAACATTGTTTCTGGAAATTAGTTTTCTTTTTTAGCAGGATGGCAGGAAACTGTCATGGCCATTTAAAAGGAGATTGTAGACATAGTAAGTTCTGGAAGATACTATCTATTATTATTTTAATATACAAGGGAATCTCAAAAGAAACCGCCACATTAGCTGAGTGGGGCTACAAATTGACACATTAATCGGAAAAGGATGAGCATGATTTAACGATATAGATTAACCGAAATAGTCCATGTCAAACACAATTGATAAATAGCTAAATTCGAATGAAAATTGAAGGAAAATTAATTTGTGAAAAAGACATAAATCTAGACGGTTGATTACTGTGTCCTCAATCATAAACGTTTGTCAAACATATGGTAATGACGGGCAAGACCCTGACAAGGGATCCCCTTCTAACTATATCCGTGGATCCGATATTAGAGTAATTGCTTATTCTTGTTATTCTACTATAAGTGCAAGTGTGCAACCTAACTTGGTAGACTGAAGGCTGGAACTACAATCCACTTTCCTTGTTTATTGTTGATCTAACACGGTTATTCTGGTATCGATCACCTGGCTGTTGATGAATTGATGACAAATAAAGCCAAGTGATAATCTGTTTCTGGTATGGTAAAATATTGTTAGCTTTGTAAGATGTTTATAATGCAAATTCTATATACTTATGTGTTTCTTCGCTTGTATAATTGCAGGGCATGATACAAGAACTAAAAAGTGTAAGGAACCTCCATCTTGGCCTCACCCTTAGTGCTTCTTTTCATTTACTAATTTGTATGCTGTCATTTTTGCAAAGCCTTCTTCAATTTAAAAAAAAATCCTTACTGACTAGTGACACGGAGCCTTATTGATTTCTTTTCAAGTTGGATTTTGAGACCATTTAGCAAAAATTATTTACCTGTAATGTCTTTTTGTGATGCAGATATTGTTGCAAGCA
Source organism: Setaria italica (assembly GCF_000263155.2). NCBI lineage: Eukaryota > Viridiplantae > Streptophyta > Magnoliopsida > Poales > Poaceae > Setaria > Setaria italica. The sequence continues at coordinate 31,625,857 of NC_028454.1, read as the reverse complement.
CATCGTGCCTTCTACTGCTGTGTCTAATTGTGCTTGCGTTCTTCTTGGCTTATAAATACGGTTTGCTTCCCTTTAGAATGAAGGATGAACCAAGGATCCAGATCTTTCTACAGAACAATGAGAACCTACATCCGAGAAGATACTCTTACGCAGAAGTAAAAAAAAAAATGACGAAGTCTTTTTCTGTGAAGCTAGGCCAAGGTGGATGTGATGCTGTATACAGGGGCAACCTCTCCAGGCCAATGGCCGCCAAGTACCAGTTACGATGCTAAAGGACACCAAGGGTGACGGGGAGGAATTTATGAATGAGGTTGCTAGCATTAGCAGAACTTCTCATGTCAACGTTGTTACGCTTCTAGGATTTTGCTTGCAAGGATCCAAAAGGGCTCTCATTTACGAGTACATGTCTAATGGTTCACTTGAAAGGTATGCCTTCAACAGCAACATCAACAATGAAAATGCACTAAGTTGGGAGAAATTATTTGACATAGCAATTGGCATTGCTAGAGGACTTGAATATCTCCACCAAGGATGCAGTACACGCATAGTACATTTTGATATCAAACCCCACAACATTCTACTAGATCAGGGCCTTTGTCGTAAGATCTCTGATTTTGGATTGGCCAAGCTATGCTTGAATAAAGATAGCGCTATCTCCATTGTGGGTGCAAGAGGAACAATAGACTACATTGCCCCTGAGGTATTCTCAAAGCAATTTGGAACAGTAAGTAGTAAGTCTGATGTCTACAGTTATGGAATGATGGTCCTTGAGATGGTTGGGGCAAGGGACAGAAATATAAGTGCAAATACTGAGTCTAGTAGCCAATATTTCCCTCAATGGCTTTATGAACATTTAGATGAATATTGCATCAGTGGTTCTGAGATTAATGGTGAGACCACAGAGCTCGTGCGTAAGATGATAGTGGTAGGTTTGTGGTGTATCCAAGTGATTCCAACTGATCGGCCTACAATGACTAGAGTCGTCGAAATGCTGGAGGGAAGCACAAGTAGTCTGGAACTGCCACCAAAAGTGAGCTTGAATTGATACGCATTGACATGTTCCTACTAAAATGTTGCTCATTACCTTCAGGTTGCACAACTCCAAATGTTTGCTGTACTTCAGAAAATTACGGCCATGCATCAATTGTTACCTCTGGTCCGTAGACAGAGAGAGACGGAACTATATATAGGAATTGCTGGTATTATTTTAAGCAGACTAGTTACAAGTATGGCCTCTCTTCTTTTCACTTGTAGTAAGATCATTGGGCAAATGCGTTACAGCTTCTGGTTTACATCCCGACGATATGATGTTGTAATTTTTGCATTCGATCTGGTTCAGATCAGAACTGCAGTGCCCAATTGCTGAAAATACTAGGAACTGTTTATAGATCTGCATATGATTTTGTAGTTTTTGCAGTTTCAAAATTTCACACGACCGGATTCCACGGACAACTCAAACCGGCCGACGGCCGTGATCTCGATCGGAATATTAGTGCTCTCCCCGACGATCAGGTGCACGCCATCCTCACCCACCTCCGCGTGTCGCCACGCACGGCCGTGCTCTCCCGGCGACGGCGGCGTGTGCGGATTAGTTCGTGGACAGCCATCTCAGAACCGGCACCGTGCCTGGCCACTTCGCAGGTCTCATGGACTGGGGCACTGGGCGATCGCTCATCAGCGGTCAGCACAGCGATGCCAGCATCGAACGTCTCCAGATCAACATGGACCTAGAAGCGGCACGTCGCCGGAGCATGTCAACGAGTGGATCCGCCCATGCATATGCAATGCGTCGTCGGCTTTTTTGGCCTCCACCTCCCATACCGAACAACGGACGGCGAGGCGTAGCAGGGCGGCGTTGAGCCCGCTGCCCAGCCCAGCCATGGGACTGGGAGGGCGACGACCATCCAGCTGTCACTAGCATCATACCCCAACGCCGCGGCAGCTAGCGAAGTACGAAGCGCTGACGACGCTCACGCCCTTCGGATCGTAGACTCGTATGCTTCCGCAAGGCGGTGACTTAGTCGTGTCGTCCTGCGCTGCCCTGCCTACGTAGGCTCGCCATGGCCTGATCCAGCTGGTGCTCCGCCTTTCATTCGCGCTAGAGCTGCTGCGGACAGCGGAGGTTAGACGTACGTGGCAGCTAGCGCCAAACTGAGGCGTCCTCAGCCTCATGGAAACATGGCCTTAGAAGAGTTGACGGTAAATGGCTTGGGTTCACGGTGCTTTGCTCTTTGAAACTGATGATGGTTGAGGAGGGAGACGGCGATTCACTAGAGACCATTGATCTCAAACTGACGAACATCCCGAGAGCCACTGGCATTTTCGGGAGATCGGTGCGAAGCATCTAGGCAGCGTTGCCAATCCATTGCCCAGGACTAGACACCTTCTCTATATAAGTTCCAATAACGTAATGGTGTCTTCCATTTGTTTGCTCGCATGCACTAATATGTTTATCGGTTTATCCAAAGCGTGATATGATGGTAATTTTCTTATTAAGTAAACGTGAGTAGCAGGGAGAAGCTAGCAGTAAAAAGGAGAGCCCGTACGCCTGTGGCCTGTGGGTCCCGAAATATGTGCAGCTACCGATGATTGACCGTTGGCCCCAGCAAAAGGTGCAAATCTAGCCAGCTGTGCACGGTATCCCCAATGAACCCAATCATGATCGCCAAAGCAGGACAAGGCCAATGCTGCACATTTGGAACATGACAACTTTTTTTTCCCTCTTAGGTACTGAGCTGCACTCTTGGCTCTTGCGTGCCAAAATTGTAGGTTCCAAACAAATCTGTAGGTTTCAAGTGACGGCTAAGCTAGATTAGTAGTAGTTCGTCAAATCATCATCATGCAGCAAGATTCAAACACGAAGACAGAACTACCCGTATGTTTGAATCAAGAACCGCGAATGATGCATGGAGAACTGCAACTGCTAGAGCAAAAGGAGGAAAAAGAGATGAGCAGGAGTGAATGAAATCGGATTGATCCATATCAGCTTCGGCTTTTGATGCAGCTGGGTCGTTGGTCAAGTACAGCATCTCGTGCCCTCAAAAAGAAGTACAGCATCTTGTTGTTACCAAAAGGGGAGAAAGAGAAAAAGGAGGCTTCGGACTTGCAGTCTACCATTCTGCTAAGCTACTGGTGTGGTACCTAGTAGTACTGGAACAGGCTCGGCATCTCCCGGACGGCCCCGAACGCCGGCGACGACGACGGCATCACGCCGAGGCCCCACGGCAGGCACGCGTCCACCTCGCCGGCCGCGTCGCCGAACATGCCAAAGGACGCCGCCTTCGCCACGGCCGCCGGGCCGTAGCAGCCCCACTGCTGCGGCTGCCGCGCGTACCCGTACGACGCGTACTCCACGCCGCCGTCCGTGGCAAGGGTCGCCGGCGCCACCGCCGCGGCCGCCGCGCGCCGCTCCTCCTTCTTGTACCGGATCCCGCACGCGTTGCACAGCGACTGCACGCAGCAAACCGATCAAGATTAGGACACCGAGCATTTTATACTTGAAAACGAAATAACAATGCATTGATATGATCACGATTGCACGACGTCACGTTACCTTGGGTCCGCGCGGTCCGTTCCTCCAGAGCGGCGTCGAGGTGGTGTCGCAGTTGGCGCACCGGCGGGCGCCCGCGGCGGCGTGATTAGCCTCGGCGGCGCCGCGCCCCGCGCCGCTCTCGGCCTGCTGCCTGCCGCCGTTGCAGCTGCTGGGCACGGGCGCCGCCGCTTCCCAGTGCAGCGCCCCGGACGGAGCCGGCGCGCGCGCCCCCGCCTCGGCGCGGCGCGTGGACGGCGTGCCGAGCGAGAGCGTGCAGTCCACCGATCCCCCGTAGGGCCCGCTGCCGCCGAAGCCGGCCTCCCCGTCGCCGGCGCAGTGTCTGTAGTAGTGGTCCTCCGCCGCCGCGGCGAACAGCAGCGAGCAGCCGCCGCCGCAGCTGCCGTAGAGCAGCCCGCACGTGCAGGGCGCCGCCTCGTGCAGCATCTTGTTGGCTAGCTAGTTGCTGGCAGGAACAGATGGGTCTATCAACACCCTGACGATCTTGCTCCAAGTGGTGGTGGTGGTGGTGGTGGCGGCCTTGGTATCGGGATGATGAGATTAATATAGGAGAGGGTTCGGACAGGAGAAGACGAGATCGAGGGGATGTCTCTCCTAGGAACTGGCCACAGGGCGCGCTACGGTTCGATCGCGTAGGTTAGCTCGTGCTACGCGCGGTCGCTGTGCGGTGGCGAGGCGAGAGGGCGAGGCGCTGTGTGGCGTGTGGATGTGGGGCGGCAGGGCATGGGGGGGCCTCGGGTTCTTATAGCGGCGACGTGGTGTGGGGAAGCTGGCGTGGCGTGGGCCGGCCCTGCCAGATTTGGGATTCCGGCCGGGGCGCGACACGCGATGCGATGCAATGCAGCAGGGAGAGCCGGAGAGGGAAGGGAAAGGACGCGAGGCGGATGTCTGTCCGGCTGCTGCCTTGTTGGCGGGTGTGGGCCGGGGGCGCGGTCAAAGAGCGGTGTGGCCGCCCGGTCAAAAGCGAGGCCACGTGAAGCCGGGAACAGTCTCCCACGCAACAAATGGGGACGTGGAGGAGATGAGGCCATCGGAGCGGAGCTCGGGCGCTCGGCTGCCGGTGCCGCTGCGTGGGTTGGTGTTTGCCGATCACGAGGGGCACAGTTCGATCTGTCGTCGACTGTCTGCGGCGGCTGGCTTCTTCGCCGCCCTTGCCGTGGGATCCCCTCCTCCCAGTCGGTCAGTCCCAGCACTGCGCTTCAGGCCTTCAGCTCGGCCGAGGAGTGAGCTAGCAACAACGAGACGGGTGTCAGTCGGGGGCATGCATGCCATGCATGCATGCGTCGTCCATCCGTTAGGTGAAGAAAAGCTGCACGGCGCAGCGAGCCGAGCCTGGTGCGCGCTGCATCGATCGATCGCCCGGTGCCTCTCCCTTCCATCCAAGGGATGAAGGAAGGGATGGAGACCGACGACGTCATCCTGTAATGACACGATCGGTCGAAGTTATTGCCGCCGTCGCGCCACGCGCCCTCCAGACTCCAGCTGCCGAGCTGAGCCTGCCTGCCTGCAACCGTTGCCCTACCATGCGCACGCAGTGTGGTGTCTGGTGTGGTACGCTATCCGATCCAGTTTGACTGCGCCGACGCATGCATACAGCTCAGACGATGTCCTGATCGAACCGTCATGTTACGTACAGTACGACACGATTCGGTGCTGCTCTGCTGCCGCATCCGATCGATCGATCGATCGGCGATCTCATTTGAACGGGAAAATAAAGCTGCAGCTAGTACGTAATTAGCAGCACGTTTTGGCACATGATTGAATCAAGGAGGAGGAGGGGAGCGCTGCTGCGACCGCGAGCTTCCAAACGCGAAAGAGGATAAAAGAGCAAAGGCCACCGTATCGGACGTAAAGAGGGCAACGGGAGTGGCGAGAACAAAAGAAGAGCAGGAGCAGGGCTAGAACAACTAACGGGGCAAGCAACAACGCAAATCAAAAGGAGCAAAAGAGCAAAGCAGCCGAGGTGGATGAGGGGGAGGGAGAGGGAACACAGGAAAAGACGGGCGGCGATATAATTGTGGGGTGGCGCCACGGGCCACGGCCACCACCGCCACGGCCACCGCGCCATTCGCCATGATGGCCCCGCCCCCCCGGGAGGAGCTCCATCAAAAGTGCCGCGTCGAATCGAATCCGATCATCGGTCCAAGGAACAGTCGCGGTCAGGCATAGAAGATCCCGCCTTTTGGCACCAACCTCCACGCACGCAAACCCAGGCGGGGATCCGATACGGATCCCAGGGTTTGTAGCCTCCCCTCGCCCTCCTCCCCCTGATCATTTGCATGCTTCCTTCCTTCTCCTCCTGCAGCAGCTGCTGCTAGTCGTAGGCGCTTCTTTTCTTTTCCCCTTCTCCTTTGTTTTGTTTTGCTGTGGGTGTGTTTTCCTTTCCCCTTTATCGATGATAGACACTACCACCACTGCTACGAACTGCAGCGTTGCTGCTGGTAATTCCCCCCTGCCAAGTCAAAGGAGGCAGCGATGCCAGAGAAAGCGAAAGCCTGTGGACCCCCCGGCATTCCGTATGCCGCACTGCACTGCACCCCCCCAACGGCCAAAGCGCCGGCACGACCGGCACCAAAGCAGGCCGTGTTTGCTGTTCCGTTCCTGCTAATACTCCGGCAACCTTTGGAATAGTGTTTCATGATGCTTTGATGCTTGACTAAGCAGGGAAATAGATGTGTGGCCGCTGGGCGAAGGCGTGCAGAGTATACGGGCGCCCCATGATTTGCTTGCGACTCGAGGAGCGGAGCGGAGAGCACAGGAACCTCGCAGCGGCGTAATGCTCAAATCTGACAGGGGTTTGTGCGCCTTGTGCTCCGTGTGGGATCTGTTCGCTTGCTGCGTGTCTGGTGCAGGAGTTAAAATAAGACGGGACAAAAAACAAGCGGGGAAGCACGAGCGCCCGACGCTACTCCACCGGGTTCGCGTCACGCCGCGACGCGCAGGCGAGACATGCTGGTGTTTGGTGCGGTGGCGGGGGCAGGGGATCCGCCCGAGGAGATCGTCGTTCAAAAAGTTGTCCCGACACGGCCAGAGTTAAGCCTAGAGATTGGTGTCCTTTGGTTGGGGGAGTGCCGGAGAGGCCCTGGCTTGCTTCCCGTCGCTCTCGGCTCTCCTCCCCCGCTTGGCCGCTTTGCCTTTCGATTGGAGAGAGACAGGATCGGTGTGCCCCTGGGGCCCCGTGGCCCGGCATCTTTTGGATAGCGATAGTCCCCTGGAGCACTTCCCGTTTCTCTAGGTTTGAACCATCCGTCCCGGGCCACTTTAACGCATCAAACTGCCTGCCGGGGGACTCGTACGTATATACCGGAGCACACGCAGATACATGTGCGCTAATCATAGGATATTCTTGCAGATCTACGATAAGAACTACGAGTACCAAATCTAATGGTGTTCTTCGTGTGTAAACATCTGCTGCCGGGAAGGGGAATGGCCGTGGGCCCGCCGCGTAAAGCTTCGCGCAAGCCCGCGTGTCGGTAGGCCCATCCGCCGCCGTCGAACATACTCCGTAATCCCTTCCGGGGGCTTTATACCCCGTCGTCGTCATCGTAGCGGTCGTCGTCGAGCGAGCGAGCGGGCCCGGCGTGACATGACCCATCGGGCGGTGCCCTGCCCCGCCTCGCCGCCTGGCTGGGGCAAGCCCGGCCGCTGTCGGCAGTCGGCACCGAGACTGTTGACCGACCGGCGGCGGCCTGGCCTGGCGCCGCGGAGAGAGGGAGGGCATCATCAAATATTTTAATAAGAACTAAACGTGAATTAATTATAAAACACATTTCTATTATACTTCATCTTATTTTTATCCATGGAAAATTTTCATATTGAAGAATATAGACCGCATTGTTCCAATAAAAATTTAATATACCTAAGTGGTACCAAATTATATTGCAAAATCAACCACACCAACATTAACTAATTTCAAGCAAGAGAAAGGGCGGTGGTCAACTCATCATGAAATACATCGATAGTTGGAGCATTGGCATTGGAAGTAGACCGGTCGGACGCTAAGGGAGAAATTGTATATTTGTTATACCTTTCCGATTTCCGAGATAGTAGGTATGTAATTAGGATCACGATCAAATCGATCAAAGCTAATGTCTTCACCTCCATGTTCACGGATATAATTGTGAAGGACCAGAGTAGCCACAACAATCATCTTTTGCTTGTACATGGGGTACGGTGGCATCTTGCAGAGAATTTGCCACTTCGATTTTAATAGTCCAAACACTCGCTCAATAACATTGCGAATAGATGAGTGAACACGATTGAACCTTTCCGCGGGAGTCTTTGGTTCCATACCCCTATGCCATTCGGGTAAATGATACCTTTCACCCTTTTAATGAGCTAGATACCCAGAGCGATTAGGATAACCCGCATCAACGACATAGTATTTGCATGCAAAATGAGAAGATAATACAAGTTATTATTTATTCAACATTGGGATAAGTAAAACATAAATCATATAAAGGTGATGTTACCTTGTGGAGGATATGGGAAGAATTCTTCATCCACTCTAATTGCATTGTACAACACACTTGTGTCATGCATAGCTCTGGGCTGACATGTGGATGAATAAGTGAAACGCACATCGAAATCACAAATAGCTAGAACATTTTGAGTTGTCATTCCAGTTTTCCCAATATATCTTACCATCTCATCGGGTGACAGAACGACACGGATATGAGTACCATCAAGAAGCTGTCCCCATGGCTGCCGGCGGGTGGAAGGGCTCCGGCCGGTGGAGCTAGCAGCACGGGCGGCGTTGGCGGTGAGGACTTTTTGGGCGGCATGTGCTTGGGTCAAAATCGATCCAGATGGAGGAGTAATCAATGTAATTTCATCATTGAGGAGTTGTGGATCATTGCTGACGTCCATCCCGCCAGTTTTTTTGCCACCGGAAGGAGAAGGAAGGCGGCGGCGGCGCACAGAGAACTCGGAGGCGGAGGGGAAGGGGTGGAACAGTAGCGATCTTTTTTTTTTTGCCGAAGAGGTATGCGTAACCAGTGGTATTGGTGGGTAATTTCCACCTAACTCCAAGAGAAGATATGAAACCTGTGTTTTCGGAGCACCAAACCTTGGAGTTGCCCTCTAGATCCACTTTTTTTGAATTGGGATTGTTGAAGCTGGAGGTATTTGGCAAGATAGTTTGGGAGCGGAGCTGAAAAAATTGGAGCGGAGCAGTCCCAAACATGCCTTTAGGCTAAAGTTTAGCTTGGGTCGCATGTGATGCTACAGTAAATATTGCTAATCATAGATTAATTAGGCTTAATAGATTCATCTCGCGAATTAGTCCTTATTTATGCAATTATTTTTACTATTAGTTTATATTTAATACTCCTAATTAGCATCAAATATCCGATGTGACCCGAGCTAAACTTTAGCTCAGATCCAAACACCCCTAACGACCACCCGGTATTACGACCACCCGGTATTAAGGGCGGCCTACACCGAGCTGGTTAGCTACTAATAAGTAATCAGATCATCTGCGCTGCCGGGCTGGACTGCAGTAGTAAAGCTACAGCAGGTGACGAACGTCACCTGGCAGAGCTTCGGTTTGGACTGGAATGATTTTGTTTGAGCTGGGACTGAAGGAAGGTTAATCAGGTCAGTTAGTTGTATATGTTGTTTGAGCTGCGTACCTTTCAATTCCAGGGATGATGTGAAATCGAAAGGAACCAAATTGAAATGCCAAGGCACTAGCTGGGCCAAAATGCGTGGTGGGGTTACCGGTACAGGCGAATGGCCCTAGCTGGGCCAATTTAAAAATCCACGCGAACCGGCCGAATGTTGTGATTCACTTCTGGGCCGGCCCATCAACACGAACAGCTCTGTCTGGCATGCATGGTATGGACTGGACTTGGAGGGCGCACCTTTCCCATAACCTCATCCAGAACCCAGCAAAGCTCCCAATTCCGAATCGAACCGACCACACCACGCGCGCCACGCACGCACACCCGAGCTAAGCTCTCGCCATGGACGCGGCGGAGAGGAGGCTCGCCCGCGTCGCTGGCCACCTCGTGCCGTCGTTCCCGGTGACCCACGCCACCACGCCACCCCTCGTGCCTTCCCCCACTGCATCCTCCTCATCGTCATCGTCGTCGCCCGCGGGGGACAGCTACCGGCGCGTGCACGGCGACGTGCCGTCGGAGCCCCCGGAGTGGCGCGCGGCGACGGACGAGTCGGGGAAGGAGTTCGTTGACATCATCTACGAGAAGGCCGTCGGAGAGGGCATCGCCAAGGTGACGAGTTCTTCCTCCATCCGTCGGTATCCATGCGTGAAATTCTGGGTTCCAGGCAAAAGCATGGTTGCTGGATTGCCTGGATCTGGATCAAGCTTGTTTGCTGATTGCCCAAGGTTCTTGCATTTCGTGGTTGTCCAACCCCAATTTCTGTTGCAGATCACCATAAACCGGCCTGATAGAAGAAATGCATTCCGTCCATTGACCGTGAAGGAGCTTATGCGCGCGTTCAACGATGCCAGAGATGATAGTTCGATTGGGGTCATCATTCTAACAGGGAAGGTAAGCAATTTCATCATTCTCGCGTCCTGGGGTCCGGGTTAGATGAGGAGATAAGCTTATTCTTCTTGTTTTGGCTGACCAGGGAACTAAGGCCTTCTGTAGCGGTGGTGACCAGGCGTTAAGAGATTCTGATGGATATGTTGACTTCGATAGCTTTGGCCGCCTCAACGTTCTTGACCTCCAGGTCAGCGTCAGACGCGCTGCTTTAACAAATTTGTGTACAAATATACTTAATTACTTCTGGGGTACAATTTTTCCCCGTAGGACAAGCTTTGTGCTCGTTTTATAAAACAATCATGTTCAAATGGCGCGGGTCTTCTATCAATGGTTTATTTACACGCAATGCAGTTGTTCTGCCCAACTTTTATAGTTGATTTCTTTAGTGTGTGTTGAACTGACCTACATCGTTCAGCTTCAACTCAAGATATGATGATCACATGATAGGTTTGACTAGAATTCCTGATTAATGCTAGTATATGTTTATGTACTGATTAGTAAATCTGTAGGAGCGGGGTTTTTTTGGTCCTGTTGGTGCTTCTAGTATTAGTATGTTATGCAGTATGAAATTATTTAACCTTTTAGTTTGAAATGCATTATAAACTATTGTTAGCCTTGTGAAAATCAAATACATAATTTCTTCAGGTGCAAATCCGCCGTCTTCCCAAGCCTGTTATTGCTATGGTATGATCATCACTATCATTCCCCTTTTCTTATTTCGTTTGCATCATCCTATAGACTCATCTTGTGCCGTTTACTATCAGGTTGCTGGTTATGCTGTTGGTGGTGGACATGTTTTGCATATGGTCTGTGACATGACAATTGCAGCAGACAACGCAATATTTGGGCAGACAGGGCCCAAGGTGGTTTTCTGGTCTAAACCATGCCATCTGTATCCGTTTATTAAATCTGAAATATGTCAAATCTCAATACAAACAGTTTGTTGTAGAATTCCCCTCTCTGTTTCGTTAAGTACACTTTTCCATTCTTCTTACTCAAATCGTAAACAATGTAGTGTATTTTAACATCCCCTTTTGTAATTCACATCACAGGTTGGAAGCTTTGATGCTGGGTATGGATCTTCCATAATGTCCCGGTTGGTGAGTTATCTTACTGATCTATTATGTTCTAGCATATACGTTTGTCATTGCGTCCTGGATAACATTCAACACTCAGAAGAGTTTATTCTAAACAACAAATTACCTCATCAAGTATGTATTCCATTTTCATATTATTAGCATACCTAAAAGTGATTGAGTAGCGTGCTATTCTTACTTCAATTCTTTCTCCTATGAACAGGTTGGACCAAAGAGAGCACGTGAGATGTGGTTTCTGTCACGGTTCTACACTGCTGATGAAGCTGACAAAATGGGACTTGTAAACACCGTAGTGCCGGTGAGCACTGCAAAGTTAACTGCTGAAAGTAAACTACTATGATGTTATTGCTGATGCACTGACACATGCCTTGCAAATTTAGCTTGCTGAATTGGAGCGAGAAACTGTGAAATGGTGCCGGCAGATCTTAAGAAACAGCCCCATGGCCATCCGAGTTCTGAAATCTGCACTTAACGCAGCTGATGACGGCCATGCAGGTCTACAGGTATAGTTGCCAAACAATGCCTTTCTTGAATAATTGCTGGAGCTCAAGACGTAACCCAACTCTGAAATTAGCTGATTATTGTATCCAGTAGGATGCATGTGTCTCCGTGTTTATAATTACTGATCTCGCCTCCGCTGCAGGAGCTTGGTGGTAATGCCACGCTGATATTCTACGGCACCGAAGAGGCAAAGGAAGGGAAGAATGCGTACATGGAGAGACGACGCCCAGATTTCTCCAAGTTCCCACGGAAACCTTGAAGCTTCACTTTGATGCGTCTAATAAATTATTTACTACTACATAAAAGCTATTAATCTACAGTCCCGAATAATTGCCAGGCGGTGCATACCGTAGATCAATTACCATTTACTGCACTCGAGGAGGCAACGGATGATGCCCATTCTTTGTCAACCTCTTTTTTGAAAGACTTCGTCAACCCATTTGCATACGTGAGAATGTAATTCATCTGAAAATTTTCAGATTGATCAGAAATAAATCTTGGTGCATTTGATTCAGCTTTCTTCGCCTTTGCCGGTTCCTTTTTTTTTTCCCTTCTTTGTTAAGCAGAAAGCTTGTTTGACTTGAGTTTCCCTTGCTGCTGATTTGAGAGCCAGGCAGCCAGCCCGCCGAAAAGGATACCGGTGGGCCGTGACGCAACTGCTGACGAGGCCCAATTTAACAACCGAAGCCCAGCAATTCTGACGCTTATCCCCTTCCGAGCATTCTCGTTGTCGTGGCGTCCCATCTCCTCCTCAGCGGGACGGACCTCCCGCACGATACAGCACACCGAACACCTATTCGATCCACAAATACCGCGCCACGTGCCCATCTCACCATACCCTGGCTAACCTTGCCACAGCGGATCCCGGCGTCCGCCGCACCGCCGCACAACAAATAGAAACCACGGCCACAATTCTGAGCGAAACGCAGAGAAAAGAAAACAACCGCTCCCAATCCAGAAGCCGAAAAGCTCAGAAGAATCCGGAGGCGGCTCCAGGTTTGTTGGCGATGCTGCGCGCGGGAGGCAGGCGGCTCCTCGCCCCGGGGCTCCGGCGGCTCGGCTTCGGCGCCGCCGGCGAGGCGGGACCGGCCGCGGCGGCGGCGGCCGGGGTTAGGGCGTACCACGAGCGGGTGGTGGACCACTACAACAACCCGCGCAACGTGGGTTCGTTCGACAAGGACGACCCCAACGTCGGCACGGGGTTGGTCGGCGCGCCGGCCTGCGGCGACGTCATGAAGCTGCAGATCCGCGTCGACGAGGACTCCGGCAAGATCGTCGACGCCTGCTTCAAGACCTTCGGCTGCGGCTCCGCCATAGCGTCTTCATCCGTTGGTAAGCCTCCCCAACCCGGGCGCTACATCCGGAGTTCCTCGCTTCCCCCTCGGTGATTCCGTTGTAGGCGTAATACTGTTTCCTTGCCAAATTAAGGGAGAGACTCATTGGGGCTTGTAATTTTGTGAATTGAATTGCAGCACCAATTTGTTCTCTAACGATTCCAATGCTTCTATTCTGATTGATGTGGTAATTTGCAGAGGATGGTGAATTTGAGGTAGGTTAGTATTGATTTAGACTTTTACAATTGAATTGTTTATACCTGGATTATTAGACGATAGGTCATTTTCGAGGGACTACCTGAGGGACAAAATGTGGTACAAGAGATCAATTTGATTGAGAGATATAACAACCGTACTGCTAATTTTTATTGTTATTACTGTAGGATCACTAACGGCCTCCTTTCATTTTGCCTGTTTTTGGTGCTGTGCTAACCTAATTTGCTAGTTGTGTTGAATTTCAGATGTGTGTGATGTGACCATTTGTAGAGATAAGCTGTATGACAAACGAGTTTTGTAGCGAGTCGCAGTTTAGTAGGGCTCTTTTTTATCCTTTTAAGGAGAACAATCCCGAAGCATCAAGAAGTTACATCTTAAGAAACATAATGAGCTTATAACTTGAAATTTTCTTATTTCAATTGGTAGCATTATCTTTGTAGATTCAGGTACTTGTAGCTTTTATAATTTTTAGCTGCTGAAAACCAAGTTGGTTCTAAAATGATTGTGCCTTAGTTTTGATTATGTTTAATAAAGTATTTATAATAGTCTGTGTTCAGACTACTAGAAACTGAAAAAGGTACAAATAATGAAATAGCCACCAGATAGATCAGGGTAGGGTTTGAGCGTCTTTGTTCTGATGCATGTCACTATATCTGACTTCCTGCGTTGCTGTTATGCTTGAAAATGCCATGAATTGCAAGTGCTGCCTGAGTTGTGCTCTGTGACTTGTAAGCCAACAACCATGGGAGCCAAGTTGCTAATTTAAACATCAATTTAAATATTTAATCCAATATGACTAGAATATCATCTCACATGGGGGATGTGAGGTTTCCTGTCTAAATTTGGTTTATATTTAGTTTTTTTGTTGTTATATTAAACATACGCAAGATATCACCTTGGGATGCATACGGCTGTGTAACTGGTTGCAATATTAGAAGCTAAAAACAATCCTCAACCCTGATACCCAAAGCTCTTCCTTTGAGTTACTGGCCTTAATAAAACAGTATTTCGAGTGCTTGACTGTTAGCTTGTAGTTTTCTTAAAATTTTGGGACCTCTCTTAACACCATCTTATGCCCAAAGTTATGTAATTTTGAGTGCTTGACTGTTTGCTCATAGTTTTCTAGTTATTCTATTTCCTTACAACATGCTGTCTCTAATATTTATTAATGTGTAAAGATGGTTGTTTATGTTTTCTTTCTCCTTGCAGCTACCGAATGGGTGAAGGGAAAACCAATGGATGAAGTTTTGACTATCAAGAATACGTAAGTTATCCATATCTTCTTCCAATATTTTTTGGTGTGCTTATATTGTTCACTTTTTAGTCATCCTAACAAGTTCATATTGAACTTTTTGATCATGTATATTGCCTGTCTATCTTTGTTCAATTTTTAGCAAACTCCTGCACTTGCTGCTTGTGTGTTCCTTTGCAAACATCATTTTGTTCTTTATAATGTGATAGCAGTGTGAGAATGTTGGGGGTTTGTATCAGAGAAGACTTTGTTCACTACTGATTGTCGTGGGTTCATGGCTCCCTTTGTGGATGGCCGTTCAATACACTGGTTTTATTTTGTCAATACCTTTCTAATTGTATAAAAAATATCCAGTTGATTGCATGATGAATGTAACCTTAATGATGTCACATTCCGGTCTGTAAGTTGCTACAAGCATGGCCTTTCTTCATTTGCCAGGTATAACCATTTCAGTGTTTTTTGCCCTTGTTTTTTGGAGTTGCGGGTCTGTGATATGATGTGTTAGTTTGTAGTGTCATGAGCTTGTTCGAGTCGGTGAATACAAAACCTGCCCATATCCAGGGACTTCACTTTCTTTTGGTTTTATTAGAATTTCTGTATTAGTAAATGGATGTGTGTGCTGGTTACAAAAGAGGAAGCTAAGATGCCACTTATGGTCTTATTCTGTGCTTTCTTTAGAAATAAGACTAATCTTTTCGTTTATTTTTCACCTGCACTGCTGTTGTCACAATGCAGTTGAGGTTGTTCCCGGCACTATCAGAATCCTTTGAAGCAAAATTGACATTATTGAAATTGACTTTATTGCTATCTTTTTCAGTGAGATTGCAAAGCACTTGTCGCTTCCACCTGTAAAGCTCCATTGCAGCATGCTTGCGGAGGATGCGATTAAGGCTGCTGTGAAAGACTATGAAGCCAAGAAGGCGAAGACAGGACAAAAGGGTGAAGACAGCCCTTCGGAGAAGACTGCTGAAGCATGAACGCGAAGTTTCTGCCACGAAGATATGGAGTTGATATATTTCGACTTCTGAATCCCCTGTCGCGCATCTGCAAAGATATATGCTACTGTTCTTAAGGTGGGGGATTGTGTGTAATGTTCACAAACTCTGGTACTGCAGCATGTATCATAACTCAAGGATGGAGACGAACAATTTCAAATAAATCTGCTGCCATCTTAGAAATGAGTATGCTCATGTACAAGAGCCGTGTCTGAAAGTTGTTTGGCTTGGCTGTATGTTATTTATGTACAAGTAGTCAATTTTGTTGGGTGCAGAATGTTACTACGTATTGCATAATGTTCTCTTTTCGTCTTTCTGGGATTTGGGACATCACCGTTTGATCAATCCATACGTGCCGGTGGGTACTGGGTAACCAAAGGGCCAGGCTAACTTGGTCATCCAGTGCTGGTACTTGAACCAATAAGCTACCGCTCCGTTCACCAGGCCCCCACTCGTACAATCACAGCTCACAATCACAACCAAGCCTCCAAAATCCAAATGGTACTGAGGCCTAGTCGATCGAGCAGCTACCATGCTACTGGAACTCGCACTCGCAAAATGCTGTTCGACGATGCCTTGCTAGTATTTTGCGAGCAGTTCACCCGCAAGATGCAGTTCGACGATGCCTTGCTCATCGTATTTTGCTAGCAGTTTTTCTTAAGGGAATATTTTGCGAGCAGATAAAAGGAGTAATTTGCCGGTAGAGGCTGACAAATCCGAACTGGGCTTGGGCTGCTCGCTGCATGCCACCTGACAGGATACCATGCCAAGGATTTTGGCTGTAGCCTGCACGTTCCGGTGAACTAGTGTTTTGATGTAAATACAACTTTAAGACTAAAAGATTATGTAGAAAATACAATGATGTAAGGTATCCCGTAAGCATCAACGGCTTCGACGAATGGAACTCTTGAAACAATCTAGGATTACAACACATAATTTTCACAACCAACTCCGGCGTTCAGCTCCCTAAGTAGATATATGCATCTGGAAAGTACATCATTCTCCAATTGGTGGAACATACACGCCATGTCAAACGAAAAGGGGGTTTACTCACATTGCTCTGCAAAAATAAGAAGAATTAATGCGGTCAAACCGAGAATCACAAGGTTTAGTTTTGAAAAAAATTCTGTTACAATAAAGGACATGATGAACATATGTGGAAATCCTCAGATATTGTCTTGTGATATACTGTTCATCTTTCACCTAGACACATTTCATAAACCTTACCGTACTTTCATTTGGGGATTTCAATTTTTACAACATAGAAACACTAAGTTGTGTACATCTCAACACAGAGTAATATTATAGATGCATGCTGCATGCAGGGGAAACCAAAACATAATTCAGAGAATTGACTTTTATCAACATCACGAAATATTCAGAGAAGGTCAGAAGTACAGGTAGTATTGCAAGGAGATAAATCTGGGTTCCTGATGAAGCAAATTAAATGCATACATAAAGAATGAGAGCTAGGAAATACAGCACCTGACAGATGGCAAATAATTAGGATACTTAAGTACATGAACTGAACTAATTCAAGAACACCCACAACAACTTTGTGCCATAGATAACGATTCATGACATGTGAACGGAGTAATACTATGTGCCTAAGTAACAATAAAACAAGCAGGCAATAATCTTCAAAATTCATGGCTATTCCAAAAGAACCCTCAAAATGTGAACAAGAGATTCTGTGAACAAGCAAGACGACAAAAACAGAAATTCATTTTATCAACTCTTCTATTGAACGAAAAAGCCAAATGCTGCATCATCAGTTCATCACAAGATTAAAGATACACTAAATAAAAAGAACTATTAGGTGTCCACTTTGAACTGACAGCAAAGATACAGCTTACGTTCTAAATAGCTAGCGTGATATGTCATGGGGAATATCAGATACCATGAATTTCTCAGAGGAATGGACAATTAGATCTACTGTGAAAATGAAGGACAGGAAGGTCCTAAATTTGACCAGATGTCAATATAGAAGTGTAGCCTGGAGATTTTCTAAGCATTACCAACTTAAGGATGACTGAGCTGACAAACAGTTTCCATGATCACTGTAACACTAACATCCAGACCCAATTCTGCTTGGTCATGTATGTTTAACTAAACAGGTCGTCTCAAGTTGAATTAACATCTGGATGGAATCAATTACACGTATTGCATAAAGATGCAAATAAAGTGAACAAAATTCCACAATTTCACAGCATGATCTGAAAAAAAGATCATGAAGCAAAAAAGTAATACACATTGTTTAAAAAGAGACCACTCAAGCTAAAAGTTTCAACTAACATTCAGTAAATATGATTTCCACTCTCAACCACAAGGAAAGCGCAACGTCCACTATCATGAATTGACATTGTCATATCATAAATCTACATTACAAGTTTAGAGCATGTGGCATTCAGTGTCAATTCAAGGTAGAGACATCATGCAAATATGTGAACTAACAAATACACAAATCTCATATCAAACCACAATTCCTTGTGAACGACAGTGGGGATACAAAAAGATTGGACCGCATATAGTAAAGAAAACTGAAGAGGAAAAAGAAAAATGGAGTCCTTGTATACCTAGTGTCACACGATGGACACCTTGGCGCCGACCTCCTCGAGCTGCTTCTTGGCGTCCTCGGCCTCGTCCTTGCTGACGGCCTCCTTGAGCTTCTTGGGGAGGCCCTCAATGAGGTCCTTGGCCTCCTTGAGCGCGAGGCTGGTGAGCGCGCGCACGACCTTGATGGTGGCGATACGCGCGCTGCTGGGCACCTCATCGATGACGACATCGAACTCCGTCTGCTCGACCGGGGCCGCCTCCTCGGCAGCCCCCGCGCCGCCCGCCCCAGGCGCCGCGACGACGGCGGCCGGCGCGAAGGCCGCGGCGGTGACGCCGAGCCGCTCCTGGAGGTGGTCGACGAGGCTGCGGGCCTCCTCGAGCGTGAGCCCGGCGATGGCGTCCCCGAGCTCCAGGACCTTGGGGGACTCTGTGGCGGTGGACGCGACAGCGACGGCGCGGCGGCCCCGGCGCGGGACGGCGACGGAGGACCTCGGGAGCGAGGCGGAGGGGGACGGGGAGGAGGAGGGGCGGGAGAGGAGGGTGAAGGCGGAGGAGAGGGTGGTGGACGCCATGGGGACTTGCTCGGGGAGCTCGGGCCTCGGGAGTGAGCAGCGGCGGCGGGAGGAGGCGGGGGATAAGAAGATGAGGCGATGGGGTGCCGTTGCGATAAGATGGGGGAGGGTTATATACGAACGGCGTGAGTGGCTATCACCCGCACTTCTACCTGCAAATTGCAATGGCATGTATGGATTCGTATAAAAAAGGCTAAAGAAGCACACGAGGTAATTGTGAATTCCCTCTTTGGTTGGAGTGAGAGTAAAGGCGATCGAATTCATGAATTGGACAGAATAAATTTTTTGAAAATGATCGTGTTCAAAGTTTCAGGGCGCCTTGCAGAGAATGATCAGTGGCAGCCCATGGACCAGAGATTCAGAGTTACAGGAAGTCTAAACAACAGTATGCAGACGCGACTGGAGGTACATGCTCGACGGCGCGTGCATCTGCTGCGCCGTGCTCAGCGACCGGTCCGAGTCGGTGCTGCTGATGCTGCACCACATGTGCCCGTCGTCGTCCGGACGCCGAGCGCTCCAGATGTGCCGCCATGCGAGCTGCCCCGGCTGCACGCCGCCAGCGTTCGTGTCGTGCCAGCCGCCACCGTCGCAGTCGTCCCCGCGGCGGCGGCGACGGCGGTAGATGAGGACCAAGCTTAACGCCACCACAACCAGAACCGCCCCGACGAGCAGGAGCGTGATCCATGTGTCGCCGCTCAACCCGAGTATCTTCATCTCCCCTTTGCCCCTGCCGACAACTGGTGCGATGATGCGTATCTTCATCTCTCACAATAGGTTTGTCCCATGGACTGAGGTCTGGTTTGGTTCCATTTGCTTATTTTTAAGCAAGTGTCACATCAATGTTTAGATACTAATTAGGAGTATTAAACGTAGACTATTTACAAAATTCATTATATAAGTGGAGGCTAAACGGCGAGACGAAGG
>NC_028454.1:31604162-31606248 GCF_000263155.2 Setaria italica | reverse complement strand
CAGTAGCATTTTCAGTATTAGCTGAACTTCAAATTAAGCCCCACCATTTGATCAAGTTGCTTAGTTCAGTAGAATCGAAAGTGTCTAGTCTGGATTAGGTTAGCCCACAGCTTCTCTCTCGTGAACTAGTCTTTAGTTTTTTTAGATGTCTCTGCTCGATGTTGCCTTCATAACAGTGCATGAGCCATTGATTTGACAATGTGTTGCTACAGTAAACATTTGCTAATGATGGATTAATTAGGCTTAATAGGTTCGTCTCGCTGTTTAGCCTCCACTTATGTAATGGGTTTTGTAAATAGCTTACGTTTAATACTCCTAATTAGTATCTAAATATTGATGTGACACTTGCTTAAAAATAAGCAAAGGGAACCAAACGCCCCATGAGTCACTGAGCTGCTGAGTTGGTCAGTTCTGACAAATTCAGGCAAGGATGTTCTTGCTTCTGAGCAAAGCTGCTAGCCCGTGGATGAAATTGAAATTGAAATTGTGCTGTGGAATATTTTGTACCTCCATCACGATCAATGGCTCATGCACAGTTCATAAAGCCAACATCAAGCAGAGACACCCAAAAAAAACTTAAGACTAATTAACGAGAAAGAAGCTGTAGGCTAACCTAATCCAGACTAGACACTTTCGAATCAACTAAACCAAGCACTTCACCACATGGTGGGCTTCAATTTTAAGTTCAGCTAATACTGAAAATGCTACTGCTGCCGTTGGTTCCCGGCGCCGACTCACGCGTCCTCCTCGAGGATTCCACCATGGACTGCATCGTGGGCTCGCGAAGCCAAAGCTAAAGCACGAAGGCGCTGCCCCGAACGCCGGTGTCGCCGATGCCCCGAACGCCAGTGTCGCCGATGCCCCGAACGCTGGTGTCGTCCCTGCCACGAACCCTGATGCCGTCGCTGACCCAAACGATGGTGTCGTCCCTGCCATGAACCCTGATGTCGTCCCTGCTCCGAACGCCGATGGTGCCCCTGCCCAGAACAAGCTCCGAGAGGGCGCCGGCGCCGCCGTCCCGGTGAACTGCACGGTGGACGCGCGCTGCTGCGCGTGCGCGGTGATGCCGGCGAGCATGAACGCTCGCCCCGTCTGCTCGTACTCCCGCCGGTCCGCCACGCGCGCGCTCAGCTCGCGCAGCTCCGCCACCAGCGACTCGCACCTCGCGTCGCCGGCGAGCCCCGTGGTTGCCGACGCCTCCTGCCGCCGGTCCAGTATCTGCGCCGCCTCCGCGTGCTCGCCGCGCTCCGCCGCTGCCCGCGCGAACGCGATGTCCTCGGCCGCCTCCACGCGGAACCGCTCCCGCTCCACCTCCACGGACGGCACCGCGCTCGTCACCACCACCGGCCTCTGGACCACTGCGTCTTCGCCGCCAACGTCCACCGACCGCCCCGTCGCCGCGTCTCGGACGTCCAGGAACACCAGGAAGCGCCTCTCCTCGTCCGCGTACATCTCGCCGACGTCGACCGACGCGGAGCGGCCGCCCACGCCGACGCGGCTCTCGTACCGCCAGGACTTGAATGCCCGGACGAGCACGCCCGGGTGCAGGCACTCGACGGCGACGCGCGCCTCCTGCACTGCGACGGAGAGGAGCCCGCCGATGCACTGCGCGAACGAGTCCTGCACGGCCGCCTGGTACTCGATGAAGGAGAACGTGCCGCCAGTCTCCTCCGCGACGGCTTGCATCGCCGCCGCGTCGTGGTCTGTCCCGAACCCGAACGTGTGCACAGGCGATTCTCCGGTTGCCGACGCTACGCCTCAAGGAACGTGGCACGAGGTCTCTGTAGATCTTGCGGCCGTCGGGTCCGCAGCCGCACGGTGTCTGGTTGTCGTGGCCGTCCGAGAGCAGAATGATGCCGGCGACGGCGTTCCTTTCCCGGCAACAATCGAGCACGTCGGCGGCGACGCGAAGGCCACCTCCAATGTTCGTGAGGCTCTCGGCGACGACGGACTCCATGGCGGCCTTGGCCGAAGCCTTCCCGCCGTCCGACATGCGCATCAGCTGTTGTGTGTGTGTGTGTGTGGGGGGGGGCTCGACAGCAGGCCTAAGCGTGCATGGTATGCACCAGCACTAAACAGCCTGCAT